>NC_137586.1:53562052-53711820 GCF_963210335.1 Falco punctatus
GTGTTTTGGATTTGGTGTGAGAACGACGCTGACAGCACACTGATGGGTTTGGTTGTTGCTGGGTGAGGTTTATACTCAGTCAAGGACTTCTCAGTTTCTTGGGCTCTGCCAGTGAGAGAGCTGGGGGGGCGTGGGAAATTGGGAGGGGACACAGCCAGGACAGGTGACCTGAACTAGCCGAAGGGATATGCCATACGATATGACATCATGCTGAGTATATAAACTGGGGGAAGAAGAAGGAATGGGGGGATGCTCAGACTCATGGCATTTGTCTTCGCAAGTAACTATTACACATGCTGGAGCCCAGCTTTCCTGGAGGCAGCTGAACACCCGCCTGCCAATGGAAAGTAGTGAATGAACTCCTTGTTTTGCTTTGCTTGTGTCCAGATTTTGTTTTACCTATTAAACTGTCTTTATCTCAACTCACAAATTTTCTCACTTCTACTCTTCTGATCCTCTCCCCCATCCCACTGTGTGGGGTGTGAGGAACAAGTGAGCGGCTGCGTGGGGCTTGGTTGCTGGTCAGAGTTAAACCACAACAGATACACAGTTGGAAACATCTTGTGGTGACATCTCACAGCTACTCCTGTGAAAATGAGCATCTGTTCAAGAACAAATTACCTAGCCGCAAAAAAACATTGCCCATGTCTACTTGTCTTCATCCTAATGTTAAACTATCCTCTCAGCCTCATGCAAAGGAAGGCTGGAGTTTTTCATAAGGTGTTTATACAGTCATGTAAGGTCCAGCAAACAGGCAATGAAGATGCAAGATTGTAATAAGGGCATGTTATGACTGTATGCTAAAAGGCCCTAGTTCTGTAGGTTAAGTATGGTGTATAAACACCTTAATGGAGAGAAGTTGTCTAATAGTATTAGTGATGAACAACTCTTCTAAACTTTGGTCCTAGATCATCTTAGTTTTGATTTTAAAAATGCAGTTACTGATGTGGTATTTTGTTATCCTGAACCTTGTACTTGCTAGAGAGAGTAAATATAACTGTATTAATGGGCTCAGCTCTTACAAATTTTTACTCAATATTGGATTCTCACAAACGGAGAATTTTTGAGTCAAAACTTGTATTTATTAATTCAATTAATTCTGACCAATACCATCTTTTCATCTAAAAGTTAAGAAGCGTGTGCATTTTGACACTGCATATCTTTCTGTTAACAGGTGCTGCAAGATGTTCAGAGTATTGCAAAACTGGCTGTTAAGTGCAGTTACCAAGAGCATGATCAGGTTATTGCTGGTGGGTGTGAATATTCTGCTGCCACTGCCACTGAAATGCGGTTTCTGATCACTCGCTGCTAGTTCACTATGAACTGCCAGTGTAACATTGAATAGCCACTTAAAGTGTGTGAATCAGATTGCTGGTGCTAGCCTGGTCATGCTCAGATGCACCCCTCCGCTTGTGTTTGTTCATAAACTTAGATTTTGCATCTTTAGGATAGTATGTCACAAATCCCATGCTGTAGACTGCAGGGAGCCAGAGGAAATTCCTGCCATGAAGGCAATGGAAAGTTTCAGCAGCTCCCTTCCTGTGAACACCCAGACTTGTTGCATTGAGAAGGCATCCCCAGGAAAGACACCCTAATCAAAGAAAGGTTGAGGCAGGTCTGTAAGAAAAATAAAGACTGCCACGAAAGGAGACAAAAATTCCACTACGGCTAACTAGGCCAGGTTTGGGGGAATAACTTAAAATGGTTACAATAATTTTAAGACCTTTGCACTGCCTTGTTGTGAAAATTGTCACATGACCAACAAAAACAGGTGTTGCACCCCCTGGTGCAGGTGGAAGAAATCTTCTGTGTTAAGTGAGTTGATTCTAATTAGCATGGGCGTCATTATGTGGCTCACTTAAAGACGATGATTCCTGCTGACTCCAGTGTCTTTGGTATCACAGGCTGGACGGTACTGCTGGTGGTCCTCTGTGAAAGGGGCACGTGAGCTGACCAGAGTTGCAACTCAGAAAGGGAGGCTACAGGAAACCCATTACTCCCGAAGGGATTTGAAGTGTTATACAGTGCCCGCTGTGGGCTTCTTTCCCAGAACAGGAGTATTTGGACATTTGGAGTATACATTTCTTTGTGTGTGTATATAGGATACCATATTGCATACCTTTAGCAATTGTGTGCATGTTTATACTTAAGTATTTGTGCTTCACTCTTTGAAAAACATAAATTTCCCAAAAATGTTATCAGGACAAGCCAGCAGCAGCATTCTTGCATACCAGAGAATTTGGGTGGGAATCAGTTTTGTAATGCATAGTTAAATGTTATCCTACAGCACATTAACAGTAGCAGATTTTCCTGTACAAAGCAGGACCAGGTCTCTAAAAGTGAAGGAAAGGTTTCCTACCTTCTGAGATTCAGCTGCCCAAACAGGCTTACTGATACTCTGGCAGAAATGTTTTAAAGACCTGAAGCATGTCACACACACAGAGAGGTTTTACATTTGTGAGAGAGAGAGTGTGTATTTATAAACGTAGAGAAAGGTTCAGTAACTTGCCCAGTCATGCTGGGGTCTGTGGTGAGAGCCAGGATGTAAATTCCGTATTCTTAAGCCAAGGTTTTTCTCACAAGACTGCCTTTATGTTATACAAAAGTCTATGCTCTTTTCTCCATCTCTTTTCCCTGTCCACATCATGTGTGCAGTAGCGTTCTCTAAAACGGATCTTTCAGGATCTACTTCTGGCTCTACTGGTTCTCATAAAAGCTTGACTAGTTCAGGCATGCATCATTGTATGGTACAAAATGCTGCAGCTTGACATAAAGGAGGACGTATTTGTTGACAGAATTCTTTATTTAAAAAAAAGAAATCATTAACAAGTATTAACGTTGTGCCATCATGCCCCCTTGGATGTGTATTTGAAAACATAGACTTTGCTTTTTTTTAGTCTGATTTACCTTCCAGATCAGGAGGAATGTGAACAACCAAACATCTCTGACATTCAAAACGTCAAGCTTTGGGCATGTTTGAGTGGCCAACTGCAACAGATCTGACTCAAATATGTATGAAAGCCAGTATTTTCCACTGACAGAAGGGTCAACTGATTCTGTCCAGGCTTGAAATAGAGACTAAAATGAGGCATTTGCCTTTGGGCAGATGCGAGTGGGTATTCACTAACAGGCGTCCTGCTGAACTACTCTGTGTGTAAAGTCCATAGGAAAGCCCATAAGTACACCATAGATAATCCCATCGCACGCGTAAGTAAGTGACTAAGGACAGCTGTGTAGCATGGATGCTGGGGTTGGCTTCTGCAGCAAATTTTCAGTCGAGGGCCATACTGAGCTCAGAGGAAAGTTAGCATGTATGTAACAGTATTGCAGATCAAGGCTGAGGAGCTAACTGAATTAGCTCCCAGCAAAGAACACAATCTCTTCCTCCTTAGGCCAGTCTTGTCTGGGGCATGGTTACATGGATGCAGTCTATGCTACACGCACATGGGAAAGAGAGGCTAAAAAAAACCCCAAAATTTATTTGATGGAAACTGAGAAGCACAGAAGGAGAGGCAGTTAATTCAGTTAATTATTGTAGGCACTACCTATAAATGCTGTAATTCTTAAGAAATGTCAGCATACATGTGCAAATCAAACAGATCAGGTCTGTGCCTGTGATAGTGCAGTCAGCAAAAGCTTGGGCCTGTGTCACTAGGACGGAAGGGTTTGAAATTTTGCTGAGACAGCTCCTGGCAGTTTTCACAGTTAATTCATTTTTATCTGTAATTTAGAATTTATAAAACTCATTGCTCATGCAATTTAATGTAAGACTTACCCAATGTCAACCAAGATGGGTTTATGATAGCATGAGATATTTTGAAAGTCAATAGAAAAATATATCTGCCTTGTACCAAATCTGCAGGAGTCAAAAAGTTCTGAACTGTGCACAGTTTTTGATGAGAGAGAAAATTATCTATGGCATTTACAGAAAGGATACTAGCAGCAGCTGAACCAGAGGCTATTATGCCTTGTTTTGGGAAACGAAAGAAGAGGTTACTAGATTTTAAAGAAAAAGTATCTCCTTGCCATACACATAGAAGTCTACTGCAATGAAAAATGCAGGTTATTGATATTAATAATGTCTCTATTAACACTTTTGTATGTGACAGACACATTTAATAAAAACAGAGATGAACATGGAAGGCAAGTGAAGTATACTTTGCATGTTGTTGAGGCTTATCTATACTGGTTGTACTAAGTGAAATCTTTTCTAAAAATGATCCTGCCAGTCAGTATTACGTTTTGTGTTAATGACATTTATTAAAATCGTGGAGGAGGCTCTTTCATTTGACAAACTTCTTTTTTTGTGGCCATGGATATTAAATGTTAGGCATTCAAATATTAGAATAAGTTTTTAAAAATTTACCTGAGATATATACCATCTGAAAAGAAAGTAAATAATTCATATCCCTGCCTGTTAAATTATCCGGTGGTATTACATTTCAGATTTGTGTGCTTTGCTTTAAGTTTGTAACACCTTTAAATGGATCCAAGTATTTCTCACGTCATCCAAGGATTTTACAGTTATAACTTCTGCAGTTATAAAGCTCAGCTTATGTGGATGTACACCTATTAAAACCAGGCTGTTCTTGACGAAAAGAAACAACAAAAGAGATCTCTTAAACCACCACTACTGTGATAGAGCTGAGTGAACTATCCATACATAGCATGTCATGGCTTAATCACATGAATGGCTTTTTGCTTTAGTGAATACCAAGTAATAAGATAAGCACCAGTCTCAGACAGAGCTTTTTATGCAGCGCAAGTCCCTTTCCAGTCAACTGTCTGCAGAGAGAGTCCATCCCAGCAGTGCCAGAAAGGCCCATAATGATGGGTTAACCTTCTTATCACAAGCAAGAGGTTGGGTTCATCCAGTGTGCCCTGTGCATCCTGTGTCAAGATTATACAGTCTGAGTGAGTGAGCCATAAGCTAGCACCAGCTATCCATATGCAGCTGAAACACTTCGAGTCAAGTATGATCAGACACAGCTTTAGCTCAATCATTCCTTCGATTCATTAGCCCCTCCCAATCAATGAAATATCTTGGACCTTATTTCAAGCTAATTGATTGCTAAGCTTAGAGTCCACGCTCTTTATCCTGTTAGAGACTCACAGCTCCCTCTGGAAGCGTCAGCAAGAAGTGTCTTATCCAGCTTCCTGTTCACATCACTTGATGTGACTCAGCCTTCTGAAGAATATAGTCGCTGTTTTAAAGCATACAATATCTGGTTTTCAAGCACTGTGGGACATTGCAGTCATGTACCCCAGAAATTATAGACTGCTGTAGGAAAAGGTAAACTGACGGATGACAGAGAAAATTGGGAGTTGTGAAACAGCTTTGATGTGTGCAACAACTAATCGGACAAGCACTCTTAATCCAGCACATCCCCAGAGCCATTACAGCTTGACATCTCTTATCACAAACTGTCAAGGTCCCTTTATTATGTGTTTGCAATAGTAGATATTAGTGTCCAGTGCTGTAAAGTCATAGTATAATTTCAGTTGGAAAAGACCTTTGAGGTCATCAGGTCCAACCATTAACCCAGGACTGCCAAGTCCATCGCTAAACCATGTCCCTAAACAACACATCTAAGCATTTTTTAAACACCTCCAGGGATGGTGATTCCACCATCTCCCTGGGAAGTCTCTTCCAATGCTTCACCCTTTCAGTGAAGAATTTTTTCCTAATATCCAGTCTAAACCTTTCCAAACATAACTTGAGGCCATTTCCTCTTTTTCTGCCGCTTGTTATCTAGGAGAAGAGACCGACCCCACCTGCTACAAGCCCCTTCCAGGTAGTTCTAGAGATCAGTAAGTTCCCCACTGAGCCTCCTTTTTCTGGACTAAACACCCCCAGATCCCTCAGCTGATCCTCAGAAGACTTGTGCTCCAGACCCTTCACCACCTTTGTTGCCCTTCTCTGGACACACTCCAGCCCCTCAGTGTCCCTCTTGCAGTGAGGGGCCCAGAACTGAGCACAGTGCTCGAGGTGTGGCCTCACCAGTGCCCAGTCCAGGCGGATCATCGCTGCCCTTGTCCTGCTGGCCACGCTCTTTCAGATACAAGCCAGGATGTTGTTGGCTGCCTTGGCCACCTGGGCACACAGCTGGCTCACGTTCAACCAGCTGTTGACCAACACTCCCAGGTCCTTTCCCACCAGGCAGCTTTCCAGCCACTCTTCCCAGGCCTGCAGCCTTCCTTGGGGCTGTTGTGAGCCAAGTGCAGGACCCGGCACTTCTCCTTGTTGAACCTCATATAACTGGCCTCGGCCCATCAGTCCAGCCCTTCCAGATCCCTCTGCAGAGCCTTCCTACCATCAACACTCTGTCCAGCTTGGTGTTCTCTGCAGACTTACTGCGGGTGCGCTCAACCCCCTGGTCCAGACTCCAGTATCAAGAAAGATACTGAACAGGACTGGCCCCAATACTGAGCCCTGGGGCACACCACTTGTCACCTGTCACCAGCTGGATGCACCGCCATTTACTTACCACCTGGGCTCAGCCATCCACCCAGCTTTTTACCCGGCAAAGAGCAGACCCATGAAAGCCATGAGCAGCCAGTTTCTCCAGGAGAACGCTGTGGGAGACAGTGTCAAAGGCTTTACTAAGGTCCAGGCAGACAGCATCCACAGCCTTTCCCTCATCCACTAGGCAGCTCACCTTGTAGTAGAAGAAGATTAGGTTTGTCAAGCAGGACATGACCCAGGCTGGGCCTGATCCTCTGGTTGTCCTGCACATGCCATATATTTGCACTCAGGGTGTTCTGCTCCATAGCGTTCCCTGACTGACAGGCCTGTAATTCCCCAGATCCTCCTTCCCGCCCTTCTTGTTGATGGGTGTCACACTGGCTAACTCCAGTCTTCTGCGACCTTCCTGGTTAGCCAGGATTGTTGATAAATGATGGAGAGCAGCTTGGTGGGCTGCTCCACCAGCTCCCTCAGTACCCTCGGGCAGATCCCATTCAGCCCCATAGACTTGTCCATGTCTAAGTGGAGCAGCAGGTCACTGATTGTTTCCTCCTGGACAGTGGGGACTTCATTCTGCTCCTTGTCCCTGTCTTCCAGCTCAGGGGGCTGAGTACCCAGTGGAAAGCTGGTCTTAATATTCAAGACTGAGGCAAAGAAAACATTAAGTATCTCAGCTTCTTCCTCATCCTTTGTGGCAATGTTCCCTGCTGCATCCAATAAAGGATGCAGATTATCCTTGACCATCTTTTTGTTTGTAATGTATTTCTCGAAATATTTTTTTGTTATCTTTTATGGCAGTGGCCAGTCTGAGTTCATGCTGGGCTTTTGCCTCTCTAATCTTCACTCTGCATAACCTCCTGATATTCTAGTCCTCATGAGTGGTCTGTCCCTTTTCCAAAGGTGGTAAACTCTTTTTCCCTGAGTTCCAGCCAAAGCTCCCTCTTCAGCAAGACTGGGCTTCTCCCCTGCCAGCTTGTCTTTCAGCACATGGGGACGACCTGCTCCTGTGCCTGTGAGATTTCCTTCTTGAAGAATGTCCAGCTTTCCTGAACCCCTTGGCCCTTCAGAAATGTCTCCCAAGGGACTCTGTCAACAGGCTCTCAAACAGGTCAAAGTTGGCCCTTCAGAAGTCCAAGATAATGGTTCTGCTGATCTCCCTCCTTACTTCTCCAAGGATTCACCCACTCCTTGCTATACAGAGCTTGGAGACAATCAGCAAAAGACAAAACCATCTTCTTTTACTATTTTTCTCAAAGCAGTCACTCTATCTGTATACTTTCAGTTTGGATCCTCACATGAGAGCTCACTAACACTTTCAAAGGACAAACTAAAAAATTAAAGTCCTTAAGTGTCAAACAATGAAAGTCCTAATCTCTGAACAGGTATTTGTTGTATTTCACATTATTATTTTTCTTAACCATTAGACATAACCATCCTATCACCTCTCCTGCTGCTAAAGCCCTTCCTCTGACCCATGAGAACCAAGCATTGTTTTTGTCTTAGATGGTCTGACTAGTGTGTCTAGCAAAAATCCAAAGATTTATTCTCAGCTTTTGAAGAATGCTGTTTCTGGTTTATGCTTGAAAAAAAAAAAAAGCTCATGTGCCAAAAGTCATGTCTATTTTTCTAGCCAGCAATATTATTTTGCCCAGTAGAAGACAAACTGCACTATAATTACATTGTGAACCTCATTACCACAAGATACTCAGAAAAAGATTAATATGTAGAGGACATGACTATCACTCACTGTTAAAAATGGCACCTGGAGGACATAGCAGAAAAAAGTGACTCTATACTTGCCTTTCTCATTAACATATTTTCTTAAATTAGCTGTTAGTGAGAGCACTAGGCTAGATGGTTCTTTGGTCTGTGAGGGCAGCTCATAACTGTGTGCTTATAAATCATCTACTGTCAAATATTCCTCAGATAAGTTTTTCATCAAGTCGCTTTAATTATATCCTGGCTAATTAAAAAAAAAAAGAAAAAAAAGAAAAAAGAAAGAAATAAACCCAGAGCTGTGTTTCACCCTTATAAACAGGAAAAAGGAAATCTATGGGATTTGGAGGTTAGCATCTGAAAATGGAGAGCACAAGTCCCTTGTGTAAACATGCATTTGCCACAGACTTTCTTTTACAGCAAAAATAAATCAACAGTCAGAAAATAAATAACTAGATTCTTGAGTCTGGTCAGAGCAGGTGTCCAAACGAATGTTCTACTAGTACTGTCTGGCAGCATAAGCCAGTTTTCAGTTAGACATTATTTTATGTGGGCAACTTATAAAATGCAAGATATATACTGCCTGACTGTTATTCAGATGAATTCATTCTTGTCATTAACTGTTCTACATTTGTCTGCTAAAACCGATGTTTGCTATTTGTATCCATATTTGTGCAGGGCCACAGAGCAGGAATAAAGCAGAGATTAAAATCTTTCACTAAAAGAGAAAAATGTGTTTCTTTGTGACCTGTGTGCTTTTCCTCATCCTCATTAAACTGCAGCTGTTTTGGAACTGCTTTTGCACTGCCTTTCATTTGATGTGGTCATTTACAACAGCATAAAGCTTGGATTTAACCATATTTTTAAGTTTGTTTTCATTTCAAGGGATATATGCTGTGCAGATCAGTGGACGACTGGATCCTTTCTACTATCCTAAAAGCAGGCACACCAATTAGTTATTTGCCTTTTTTTGTCATCTGGATGACTCGTTTCTCCAGACACTGACTGGACTAAGAGTTAAGAGCCACCTCTTTGTGCTCTGACAACAAGATCCAGAAGTTGTAAGATCTAATGTCATTTCAAAAGCTGTTACCAGGGAGCAGATAGTCACTTTTATCCATCATAGCATCAGAGATTATCATTACAAAT
This sequence comes from Falco punctatus, assembly GCF_963210335.1. Taxonomy (NCBI): domain Eukaryota; kingdom Metazoa; phylum Chordata; class Aves; order Falconiformes; family Falconidae; genus Falco; species Falco punctatus. The sequence goes on from NC_137586.1 coordinate 53,571,384, forward strand.
TAAAAGGTACACAGGAGACTTTTGGTGGAATAATTAGAAGTATTTGCATGTTGTGCCTTTTTTTTTTCCCAGTCAACTCAGTGCAACCACAGTTTTGTAAACAGATGGAAAATTTGGCTCTACTGGTATTATAAAGATTAACTTGTTTTGACTGCAATTACAGTAAGTATTATTTTGGGGGTAATATAATTACCAAAATCATAACTGATTTTTTCTCTAGGTGTTTTTTTTTAATGTCCCCTTTCTTTTCACACTGTTGAATTTTAATGGTGTGTGACTTCCAAAAAAATGTATTTGCACACTTCTAGTGTGATATTTGAAGTGCAATTTCTTCATTCCACATTTCCATTTTTAAAGCACTTTTGAGAAGCAAAATGACTTTTACTGGAAGAGCAATGAAAATTTTTTTACATATTTCTTTTTTGGAAAATGCAGCTAGGCATGTGCAGTAAATTGGCTCCTTCACCTATAAAATAACTGGGTTTCCCCTACAGTAGTTCAAGATGCTTTTTCCAACTACGTATGGAGAATTATTTTGCAAATGCTGGTATGTCTTTCCAGACTTTGCCTCTTAGTAATTGTGGTGGTATGTCCCAATCATTTAAAGAATTTATTATAACTGCTAATCAGAGGCTAGAACTCAAACCGATTAATTGGCTTACAACGTGAGTGCTGATAAATATGTAAGCACAACAAAATTTTGGCATGTGCTTTGCTTGGTACATAGAAAACATCAGGACTGCTTGAAGTTTTCCCATCTCAGAATTACTATACAGGAAAACACATTTTCATTGAAATCCAGTTTTTTTGTAGGAAAACATATTTCTTTTATTTATTTATTTGTTTGTTTGTTTGTTTTCATTTTTTAAAAAAAAGTTTTTCCAAATGATAAGTTTGTATTGCTCCTTTAATAAGTTTTGGTTTGTTTTCTTTTTTTGTCCAAGTATGTAAATGTAGGTGAATTAATCCCTGTTAGAAAAATGTTACAGACATTTTTGGATTGGCATTAGAATTTACATGGCAAAGAGTGAAATATTCATTTTAGTATTTTAAAACTGCGAATGTTGTGCAACTTAAAAGTACTTTTTACATTCCATCCAAATGCAAAATAAAATGCAATAGTTCTTCCTATGGGTAGAAAATCAGAACATTACTGTCTTTGCCAATGTACTTAAGCACCTTTGTGAAAGAGTGGAAAACCTTGCAAGGTGTTGAGTGTATGCATTTTGAAAACATGACTCATTATACATTTGCTTTCTGAGTCTAGCTTTCACTACCATGCTGCTTGTACAAATACCTCTGCTTACCTAGAGAAGATACAGAATACCGTGTGTGTGTGCACATGCATGTGTGCATGTGTGCACATGTGTCTGCTTCTGTGTGTGTGTGTATACAGGTGGGACTTTCCAGGTGCAAAGCACAGAAAACCAAGGGACTCTCCCTCAGCAGCTGATGTGGATGTAGTTCATGGCTCAGGTGACAGCAGTAGTCTGTCTCCAAACTGTCTGCAACGGTTAAATACATTTTTGTACTCCTACCTACAGGCTAGTTTCCCCTAAATGTTACCCTCAGTCTGGGCAAGGTTTGCTTCAAATCTTTTTGGCTGATGTATGGGATCTAGGCAGTAAGATCTGTGAAACCCTCATCAAAACCCTCATGTGCAGGGGAATTAACGTTTAGAAGTAGATCAGCTAGGCAACTCTGCAGAAGACTGATCTTCCAGTACCTGGAGCAGTAGCCAGCCATGGGGATGGTCTGGCTGATGTTTGCTGTTCTGCTTAAGAACAGCAGCCACGCACTTAGTTTCTTGTGTGGCTAAACCCATTGCATCAACATGTTATGCAGTGCTGCATGTGTGCCTGTGAGTGCAATTCGCCGCTTCTGAGCTGACACACTGTTTCACATGTCAGCATACTACTTGATCTTGGTTGAGGACAGTGAACTTTTTTTGCAATACTTATTTTGACAGTGCTCCCTACAATGCTGTAGGTGGCTTGAGGAGCCCTTGTATTTCCACACCAGGGGAAACAGATCTCTTAGACTGGCCTCCTGCATAGCACAAGCAATAAAGCTTTGCTCTGGTGTTTCTGCTGTTAATCAACCACCCTGTAGATGTACTAGAGCAGCTTACATTGAGAATGGCTTAAGAAGGCTTGGGTTCCTGCTCAGTAATGTGGGTGTGCCTTAGCTGGTCTGAACATCAGAAAACAACAAGCAACCTTCTCCTTTTCTATGTGTGCAATCTTTTCTGTGCTATTATTCTGCTAATTGAGCAGCTTCAGTGGCCTTGATAACATTATGACTGTTTATCAATGAGTGGTAGCAGGACAAATCAATCCTTTGCCCCGCATAGCTCACACAAAGCAGAACAGAAAGTGTGATGGCTATGTCTCTCTCCACTACCAAGAGAGGTGTTGACCTTTTTGATTCTGGTGGCCAGCCCTGAACTCGTGGACTGCAGTGCCCTGTGACCTGCAGTGTCCTGGCAAGCTCAGTCAGGCAGCATCTTCGCAGGCCTGGTAAGTGCATTAGGTAAATGCTCCCGTCAGAGGCAAGACCTGAAAGACTGAGCAGGCCTTGGGAGTGTGCTTTTAGCTGACAACCATCTGAGTTTAAACAGCCTCCCTTTACTAGGTGAACATGTGCCCCTGCCTTCTCGGGATGGCATGCTTGAGTCCCTGCACCAAGTTCAACTCTCCTTCTTGGAGAACACCTGTGCCAATGCAAACTGTGTAAAAAGTTGCAGTGATCACACGGCTGATTGTAACGGAAGCAGGACAACAGGGCAGTTGGTCCTTTGGTTTCCTCCCATGTAGATGCTGTATATCTGAGACTCATATACTAAAGGGGTTTTCAAATCAAGATGTAGGGAGAAAAGTAAAGACCAACAGCTACCCAAACTAATTAAAGCATCAGTGGGGGGCAGTGTTTATTCAAAGTAAGGTAGTTAATTAGAGACAATTGAAATAGCAACATTGCAATTCAAGTTGGATATTTCACAGGAAAAATGAAATAGTTAGCCTCACGTCCTTGATGTTGCCATAGGCAGAACACCTTGCTGCTTCAGGAAACATGTTTTGCGGGAAGTAAATGTCCAAAGAATGGCCACAGCAATTCTCTTACAGAGGAAGATTTGGCCAACCAATAACAATGAGAAGGAAACAGTTCCTGTGAGAGCAGTTCAAGGCATCTGCTTGTTGGGGTTTAATTATCTTACAGATAAAAGTATCTGGGTAGCTCTTCCTAGGTTGGTTTTTGAAAATACCTAAATTACTCAGTAGCAAAGCAAGGAATGCAACCTGCCTCCCCAGATTTTGCACAATGTGCCTGATCCACTTAGGGAAGACCCCCACCTGCAAGAATCATTCACAATTCTGCAGGGGCCTGAAGAAAATTATATGAGGGAATTCCCATGATCATTTATGTCAAACAGAACTGCAGGTTATCTTCACATATGGCTGCATTTGTGAGGCTGACTATATGTCACTGAACTGAGCAGACAACATTAAATATTATCTGTGGCTGAATAATTTTCACCTTTTTCCTGTATTAGATATGCTTATGTAAGATCACTGGGTAGTGTCAGAATGGACGTGCAGCACCTCAGGAACTGACTTCTACTGCTTCAGTGGGAGGTGCTTTCCCCTCCAGCTTTACCCACCCAAGCCCAAGAGGACCGCCTGCAGTTTGGTAGTACTTTTGTGTGAAGGTGTAGTGGCTGAAGAAGTAACTACATGCAGCAAATGCACTTTCTCCAATGCAGGCAGAGCCTCCATGGGCTGTAGCCTTTTCTCTGCATATGAGCTGTTTTGACTCTTATCTGTGGCTTCTGATTCTGGGATCAGTCTTCCAAAACAGTTCGGAGTCCAATGCACCTTTGTGTGTTGTGGTCTCACATTTCACTTTGGAACTCCTCTTTTTTTTTTTTATTTTCTTTTTTTTTTTTTTTTAAGCAAAAGCAGAGCCTGTGTATAAGTCACTTACTGAAAAGCCTAAGAAAACTCAAGGTGCTTCTTATCATAGTTGCTTAGTTTGCTTTTCACCAGGCTTCAGTGAAAAAACACAGTAATGTCAGTGTATATTGACTGCTTCTTAAGGCATTTCATCTGTATCAATTTCAGAGTAAACCACAGCAATACAAGATAGACAATATGCTGTGTTTTCTTGCTCTTTCTCTCTCCTTACATATATACGTGTGTATTTATGCATGTCTCTGTGTGTGCATGTGTGCTGGAAAGCTTTATAGATAATTTTATTTATTAGAACTGCAATGATTATCAGAGCTTCACAAATTTTGTTTCACTTTATGTGTGACACAGGACGTAACAACATGTTATCAAGCTAACACGCGTAGTCTGCCCTTTGGAAAATAGAAAAAAGGAGTGATTGATGGCCATGAATTAGTCACGAAAGGTATTTTTAGTAATACATACATCATTCCTCCATGTTCTGCATCAAGAAACTCTTCTGTAAAAACAGGCTTTCTTTTCAGTTTTCAAATTTGAATGCACATCCATACAAAGATTTTTGTCAACAAAGGAGCAAACATTTTTGCTTAGAATTTTGGAAAATGGCATCTTGTATTGTAATGACAGTGCACATTGGCAAAACTTGGTACCTCCACCATACAATGGAGGCACCCAAACAAGCAAAGATGCAAGTTGCATTTTATGTTTATTTTCTATCTTTTTTCAGTTGCAGTCTGCATTTGCACAAATAAAGTGCAATGACTTGTAAATAAAGTGTAATTACTTGTAAATAAAGTAAAATGACTGATGCTAGGCTTGAAATGGGTGCACCAAACTAAAAATTCTTCTCCAGTTCTCTCCAGAAAAAAAAGAAAATGTCCACTGGACAAGGGTGAGAGAATTCCAACAGATAAATTTTTGCAGAGGCTAAACCCAGCCAAAATCTTTATAATAAAGACAATCTTTGAAATAACGCAAGTTCAACTTTGGTTTTGCCAGGCAGATGCATTTTCTAAGCTCAAACATGTAAAAAGTGTCATTGAGTTTAGTATGTTGCAATTCATTGGTTAATGGCAAGTGCAAGATCTTGTCTGTGCTGTGTGCCTGCTGGCAATTTCCCAGTATGCCCGGGTGCTAGTTTTCCTAGGTTTGCTTCTGAGTGTGCCGCTGGATTCAAGGGACACGTGGGCAGGTCACTTCAGTATCCACACCTTTTTTCTTCTGCCTTTTTCTCTTGAAATGTCATTGAATAACACACCACATAGACATCTGAGGCCACCAAAAAGTGGGAGTTTGGGAGCTGTGGACACTGGAAAGCTAATTATTTTGAGGAACTAATCAGTTCCTCTGACTTGCTTGTAACAGCATGGGACTAAGCCTCCTGTTTCCGTATCTCATGTTATCGTACCTTTTCTGTTTAAACTATACACATTTTGGGTGGTATCTGCACCTGAAAGAGACTTCATATTCACATCCATAAGGCTGTGTTTTAGCAGGAATGTGAACTACCACCATATAGACAGGTAGGGGTAGAAGTCTTTCACTGAGCTTAGCTAAGCAGATACTGCAGATAGATACATCCTCTGAAAACAAAGCACTTGGGACTGCTTAGGGTGACTACGTGGGCTTGGAGTTGATTGGGTCTGTACCGTGCTTTACCATAGGACTTTCGTCAGTGCTGGCATGCAGCTGTGTCATTCCCAGTCTGGAGGGACTTTAAAAGTGTGGTCCTTCTCTGTGTGTCAGGTACCTGTCTGTGAAAGTGGCTCACTGATTTCCTGGGACTAATGCTAAAAAAAAAACAAACCAGACAGCTGTCAAGGGGCAGAAGGTCAGATTCTTGCTCCTGCCCATTCCCTGCTTTCCCATTGAGATGGGCGTGTGGTACGTTCGCTGTCTGAGAGTCAAATATTTCAGAGGGTGCGTGGGGCACTTTCCAGTCCTCTGTGTACCCCTGTAGACTCAAGGCACTGGGAAATGCACAGACTTCAGCAGTGTCTGTTCCTCCTGCTCCCTGTCTGGCTGCATGAACAACTGATTCCCTGAAAAATTAGCATTGGCCAGGCTTGTATTTGTGCTTTGATGAAGTGCAGGTATGCTGGGATTTTATGTCTCTTTACAAGAAAGGTACAGCTGAATCTTATCAGATACATCACATTTGAAGGGTGCAAAGCTGAGCCCCTGGCTTACAAAGTAACAGCAAGAAGAAAAGACTGCTTTTCCTCCTTGTTCCCTTGGCAACGCTCACTCTTGTATTCAGCACCAGTCCAGCGGCCTGGAGAGCATAATTGGATGAGTGAGGTGGTGGCGGGTGATGGGTACGGGATAGCGCATCATGTAATTAATTCTGAGCATGGCTCGTGAGGGATGGCACACTTTCAATCTCTGCTGTAACACTCCATCCTCAGCCAAAGGAGCTTGTAACAAGAGAAAGGGCTGGGAGGCAGTGGGATTAGCTGGGCTTTCAAAGGGAGAGCTGTGATTTCCAGAAATAACCCTCCCGCTGATTGAGCTATAGATGTGTCACTATTTATCAACAGACCAGGCCATCTGCTAGAGTGTTTCCCTGGAAACTTCTCGTCTTCTCCCCTCCCCCCCACCCCTCTTCCTTCGCTGTCCTTTGCTATCAGAGTGGGCGAGTGCCCTCCCATGCACAAACCATGGAAGTGAAATGAGTGTGGTTCCCAGTAACGCCATTGGCACTTTCTCACCCGGGGAATCCCTAAGCAGAAAGAAATCATGTTGAGCACCAGACAAGTTGGGAATCTAGATCCATTAAAAATTACAGGAAGAAAAGGAACTGTGTCACCATCCACAAAGCAAGTTCTTAATCATTTTTTTGTTTTACAAATACCACTCCCTTCTGCAGATTTCTCTTGCGGAAAAAAGATTAAAATATAACTCAGGTATATAAATGCTTGCTGAGAAGAAAAGGCTGCTCTGTAGCTGATTGGTTTTGGTTTTCATTAGCTGCTTCAGAAATGTGGAACAAATTAAGTAAAAAATGCAGGGATTTTTCAGGTCCTTCAGACCCCAGCTAAGCTGCCAAGAGCCAAACCCCCACCATACAAGTCATCTTCATGCAGAAGTTTGCACCAAGATCAAATTTTCTTTCCAGGCAAAAGAACTGACAGAAGTACATTCACATGCCTTTATTTGCCTTTCACCTCTATTATGAAAGTGCTTTTTGAAATGCCAAAGCACTTACAAGCTGTGGCCCCATGGTGCTATATGAAAAGATAAAATGCAAAAAGGATACCTGTTCCCCTCAAGATTCTGTTTGGACATAGGAGATGCTAATTTTTTAGTTGTTGGTTTGTCCTTTAAGAAAAAGAATCCTAAAGGCAAAAAATGTTCCCAGAATGGTTCTCGTTATGCTGGATCCAATACAAGGATGCAAAGAAATCCCATGATATTGCTAGCACCAGCTTGTTCTGCTGAAACTGCACCTCACTCACTGCATATAGAAGGAGAAACAGGTTAGGTGGTGACTTGTCTTGTATATGGGCCTTCTCCTCTCTTTCAGGATAATTAGAGATTATTTTTTTCAGACTGATGCAGAAAGTTTCAGTTGTCCTGTCTCCATCCTATATTAAGTCAGAGAAACAGAGAAATCAATCTTAAAGTGTGTACTAATACTCATCATAACAAAAATTTGAAGACTGCAATACATTTAATCCAAAATTTTAAAGGACACCTGAATGCTACTCTGATCTATAGATAAAATTTATTTTGAAATTAATGCTGTAATTTGGTTTTACTTGTATTTTTCATTTAAGTAATAGGAGAGATTTGTTTTACCTTTTAAAGGTCTTTCTTCTAGCCATTGCTTCAGCTTTTGGAGTTTTTCAACAAACAGCTCAAACTATTGTTCCCATTCCATAAACCCAAAATATAGCAGATAGATAGATCTTAAATAGAGCTTGATATAATTTTTGATCTTAAACGAAATACAATCAAGAAATACAATTCCTTCTATCAGATTAGTCCGGATTTCTTATGGTCTTTTCCTTTCTATTTTAGCTCCTCAAAACCAACATATTGATTTACCAATGAATTTTATTTCCTCACTTTTACCTTTAGGGAATTAACTGTGAAAATTCAGGTAACTAAGTTGTTCAGTTTTATTCTTTTAGAAAAGTCTAACAATGAAATTTTATCCTTGGTATAAACAAAATATTGGATGATGACTTAGTTACGAAGTTTAAATAAGAAAATATTTCACCTGTGGCATTCAAAAGTATGTCCTAAATAAACTAGCCTTTTTCTTTTTTTTTTTTTTTTTTTTTTTTGTATCAGTCATCAAACTGCTCATGTTTTATTGGTCCACTTTGATTATTGCAATATGCATATCCAGAAAGATCAAAACTGACCATGCATTGCTAATATTCTATGTAATTTATATTGTCCAAAGGATGTCTGCACTTTTTTTGTGGTTTACTTTTTTTCTTTTTTATTTGCATGTTCGGTTTTTAATTAAGAAAACTCCACAACTGAACACACAGCATAGCACAGACAGAAACAGACAGAATTAATGCCTCAACAGTTGCTAGGTATGTGCTAGAAGTGTCCATTCAGGCTCAGAAGTGAAATTCCCTACAGCTGTGATCATAAGTTACCTTCTTTCTTCAAAGAAGACTGCATGTCCTGTTTACTTTGTTCCAGAAGCTGCAAGTTAGCTTTGTATTTTTATATCATGTCTGATACTGTTGGGTTTATTTATATATTCCTTAATAATGTTGTATTTTAATAACTATGGAAACTATAATCATAGTTTTTAGTAGCAACAATGGACAATCTACCTGTGCTCATAAAAAGCTCAGCTGAAGCATGAGCACTTGAATATTAACAGCTAGCAAACTTCAGACTATTTGCTAGCTTGTATAAATTGTACCAATGTATTGTACCATGGATCTTCCAGGAATAACGAGCCTACATATGATTTATTACCAGTAAGCAGTGGGAGGTGTATGAGCCACATGAAGTGAATATTGGCAATGTATAGCTCACTGGCAATCTGCAGTTGCATTCATCCTACTGAACTGAACTCTGGATTATTTGAAAGAACAAATACAATCTGCCTTTGAAAGGAAGTAAGGGACAACTTGCTAAATAATTTAGAAGGCAGATGGTATACAGGCAGTATCACTTCTTTGACCACTGTTCTTAAAAAGAAATAAAGAACCAACTTCTGGCCTTCAGAACATCTTCATTCAGTTTAACAAGATGTGGCAAAATCCAAACTAAATAAGGATAAGATCTTATTGCTCTTAATGCAACCTAATTCTATAATCCCTCCATTTGGGAGTGTTCGCTATAAACAATGTTTGGTATGGAGTGACTGCATAAATTGAAACTTGCCTGATGCCCAGATTTTTGTTACAAGGAAGAGCTGTTTATTTTGGTACCCAGGTTCATATATTACACATAAATTATAAATCTTCTATAGGGCTAGGAGAGAGAGATAGGCAAGGGTTTTTTGTGAGAGGTTTTCATTTTCATAAGAGGCTATGTCTCTGACCTGCTGTGTTCATTCACACTGGACTTTAGTGATAAAACAGTTTCATTGAAGGCTTCTTAAGAGGGCTTGCAAGTCCCTTGCCCTATCCTTGAGAGGCAGAAAGCAGAAAACCTGCTTGGGTGGTCTGTTGCTGTACCAGGTGCAGGACTAGCACTTCTGCAGTCATGGAGAGGACGCAGAAGTCATCACATGGATTTGCAAAAGTGAACTCCTTACATCATAACTTCAAGAGTCCTGGCAGATCATTGTCTTAAAACTGAGTAAGTCCATTCCTGGTACTGAGATGCTGCCTCCTGCTTCAGGAATTTGTTATAGAAATTCATCATATAAAATGGAGTTGAACTGGTAGCAGATTGCCTTCTCACAGAGGAGACCACTTCTGAAATGGCTGGGTGGTCTAACTACAGCTCTCTACTGTGCATGGGAAGAATGTCACTGGTCCCCCACCACATCAAACCAGGTTCAATGATTGTATGACCCAAACCTACAGTCAGTCCACAACTGTTCAGCTGTCGTCATGTTCATTTTTCAGGAAGTAATAATGAGAAACTGTTTTCCTTTGGACTACTTTTGTTAAATGATGCTGTTACTTTTGTCCTAATGCTCGAACATTCTGTAGGTGGATCAGGACCCTGCCCTGCCAGTTTATTTGTGCCATTGATGGTGAGTCCACAGCCTTTTGCAGCCAGGCTTGTCCTTAGGACCTACTTCCCTGTTCGCTGCAGAGTTTAGTTTTCTGTGTAGCTATGTGAAGGCTCATTCTAGCCATGCCTTAGGATATCAGTATCAAAAATTCAGGCTGCAGCAGGTAGTCTTTAGCAGAAGAATGAAAAGTTACCCCAGTTAGCTATGAAGTTTATAAATGACATAAAGACCTTCTGAAGGTTTGAATCTGATTGAACCCCGCCCCCTGCCCCCCCCCCCCCCCCCGACAAAAATGGATAAGATGGCAAACAAACCTACAAGAAGTCATAAAGAACAAGACTCAGCCTTGAGAGTACTGTAAGTGTCCTAGCAGGATTTTGCTGGGATGAGCAGAAAAAAACCCACACTTTGAGATAAAGAACAGAAGTTACTGTAGGGGGTGGTGTTTGCTTTATTTCTTTTTATCTCCTTCAAGATTTTGTACCTGTTTATTAACCTGGTATTCTTAGTAAAATATATGCATCCTTTACTGCCAGCTTAACATCTGTGTAAAGCTCAGCATGATGTGGGGCTGGCTGGCTAGCCCCAGGATTTTCACTCCCGAAAATGGTAGTTTACAGCTACAGCAGCTGCAACTGCACTTGCAACACTGTGCAGACCAACATTCTCAAGATATAGCAGGTGTTCCTAAGCTGAAGTGCCATGTTTGAGGTGGGACCTGGAAATGCAGGCATTTGGGAAAGGTATTTTGCAGTCATAGGTCTTAATAAAAACCACTTGGAATGCAGCAGGACAGGCAGACAGAGTGACTGAAGCTCCAAAATCTCCTCCAATGGGTCCATAATGACAAAAATTTCTGTTACTTCCGTAGAACATCCCAACAACAGCACTGTTGGTGCAATGTGAATAAGCGATTTCTAAGTAGTCACACGACTGTATATTTTAATATTTTTCCATATACCATACAGTGGATTCAGTTTCACCTTCTAATTCCTTTATGTAATGTGGCATGTAGAGTATGCAAGATAGTCTTTGAATGCTGAAAAACCTTGTCTGTGCCACTCATAAAAATTGCAAGTAGCTCTCAATACATGGGGCTTACATTACACAAATAGCCATGAAACTGTAAGTAGCCTTCACATTACAAAAGAGCAGTTCTTCTATATTCAGTTGCAGTACGCTAATTTTTACTTCATTGTGGAATGTACCATGCTTCTTTCCTATATGCTTCATTATCCAAACACTGAAACTAGTATCAGTATGATTTTCCCATGCAGTGAGCATGGCAAGTATGCTGTTAATAGCAGTCCAAAGTTTGGATATGAGTGGCTGCAAAACACCACATTGCACAGGAACCTTGTAGGCACAATTTAAAGATTGCTCCGTCATTTATCTGTTCCTGCAAGGAAACTGTTTGTACCTCTGTGTCTGTGGAGCAAAAGGCAAGTTTAGATTGTTAAGCAGTTTTTCAGCTTTTAAACCAATATAACAGGTTTTGGTGCCTAAAGCAGCTGTAAAATAGATCAATCTTTCTGACATATTTCTTTGAAGATTCAGAGGCTGTCACACAGATTTGAAAAACTCCTTGTCTGGTCTTTCAAAGACCAGTTTACTGGGAGAGTTCCACACAGCAGGTAAGTGTTTCCTATTGCTAGCTGTCCAGGTGAGCATACAGTTTACATTGTAATCGCCTGTGCACAGGATCAAAGAACAGAATACCTTAGCAGAGAGCAGCTGAAATGCAAACACATGCAGAACAAACTCTTCTATTAAAAAATCCATGATATCACAAGGCACAAATAAGATCCTGCTCCCCCCTCTGTTAAGGTACAGGGCAATTGACTTCCTTTTGTTGTTGGTGTACAAGCAGACGTAACTAGTAGGCTCACTTATCCATCCCATCGTGCAAAAAATTCTCCCTTTACACTCAAATCTTCAATAACAGGCTGCCCACATGGTTCACAAGCAATGATCCAGTATTTGCTGGAGTGAAATATAGATCAACTTTAATCAGCTTTGAATCAGTCCTTCAAACTGTGGGCCCTTGGGACAGCAGTGGAAATGCTCTTTATAGTCTGCCTTCTGTAGCACAAAAAGTTTTGGAGCACACCAGTGCTGCAGAGGTGATAAGGGAAGAGATTTCCTTCTGGTCAATGACTGTAGCATGAGCTACATCACATATCTGAAAACTCTTCTGCACTGGAAGCTCTGAGACACTTCTGAAAAAAATCCGTTCTTACTTTCTGAAAGCCACTTTGCAAAAGTGACTACAAATTCTGAGTACAGCGCTCTAGTGCTGCACTAACAGCTGCTTTGGGAAAACAGTTGGAAGAAGCTTTTTTCAGTGTCTGAGTCAGCTGCATAAATGAAGGTAGGGCCAGGACCTTCAAGGTACTGGATGCCTTTCTTCTAACAGATTGACAGGACTAATGTGTTCATGATATACTAAATGCCCGAGATACTACTAAGACTGCTGTACTCAAAGAGCTTAGTGCCATATTCAAAAGTACAAAAAGAGTAAGGACTGGTTCATTTTATTCCCACATCTGGCACAGACAGGTGGGAAAAACAAGACATGATTTTGACCTCCTGTTCCCTACATTAAAACTACTTGTTTCATCAGCTCAGTGGGCATTTTCTGTATGCCCCCAGGCTGGAAAGGATCAGCCAGGAAGGTGGAGTGACTCATCTCCTGACACATTTACTCTTTTCGGGATCAAAGGTAGCATCACCTGGCAGCAGGCAGCCAAAGTGAGCACATGCTGTATCACGTGGCAGAAGGAAAGGTTAGCAGTCAAGGGCATTTCTCATAGCCTTCCACAAATCATTTTGCAGTCATCAAGCTTGCATTGGCAACATGGGCTAGCAAATTTTCCCTTCCTGAGAGCAGCTCCTCAGAGTTAAGCCCTGATGGCCAAAAGTCTTTGAAACATTGATCCTCCTCTGGGCAAGGAGAGGTACAGAGCAGCCTGGCTCTGCTGACATCAGGGTTTTTTCCTCGTAGTCTCTTTTTTCTTGAAGCTATTCCTTCCCTAACTTTTATGTCAATACCTGTTTTGACCAGGAAAAGTTTTCCTGTAACATTGTGTTTCTCATCTTCAGAGGTGACTCACACTGAGTGCTGGGGCTGCGTGCATGCCAGGATTCTCCTCCCCATGAAGTTTCCGGACAGTGTTGTTCAGAACTGTACTGAAAGTCCACAGCATCCTGGAGGGATGCCTCTTCACCAGGGGGTTTTACAAATCACTTTGTAGTGTAAAGCATCGTTTTTGGATAGTGAATCGAAGCTGACTCACAAATTCATCACAGGAATGTGCTTCCGGACCTATACCACCTACAGAACAACGGGAAAGGTTACCTTATCATCGGTTGGTGGAGGTGCCTCAAACTTTTCATAAGAAATCTTGCCTTTCAAGTACACATGGTGGACGCAAGGATGCAGATTTTGCAAGGGGAAATGAACTCCTAAGCTTAAAAAAAAAAAAAAAAAAAAAAAAAAAAGAACTTCAAGCATTAGAACCAGTAAGATAGGTATAGTATGGATCTGGTTGGATCACAAAAAGATGTTAATCCTGGCCCTGAAGGAGATGAGGTATGCCTTTCATTTCAGCCAAGGCAAGGTCATACATGAATCATAGTGTATAGGTGGAAAGAGATGGATCAATAGAGAGATAAATAGATGATATATTTATATACTTAGATTTTATTTAATGCGTAAATTTGCCAAGTAAAACCAATCAACTCAATAGCACAAATGTGTCAGCTAAATATTATGGACTGGGTCTCTGTCTACCGAAAATGTTATGGTTCCACTGGCAATTGTCAACTTGATGGTACTACTGGCTGCAAGCTCCAGTTTCAGGTTTCCGTCCGAAACGAGCAATGGATTCTCTAGCCTGGCCTGTGTAGCAAATACCATCACACTCCACAGTCTGACCTCCTGTTCTGATTGAGCTGGAGGATGTCTTTAAATATATCCTATCTTGAGTAATGATTCAAAACACAGAGAATCCACAACATCCTTTGACTTACTTGTCTTTAGTATTAAAATAGGAATAATTACAATTTAGAAAATGAAACTTCTGAATCTGCCTTCAGTACCTAAGCACTTTTGGGTTCAGACCTTACTATGTGGCTTGTGTACCTTTTCTTTGGTAGCAATACCAGCTTACAGAGGTTTTTGTGCTGAGTCTGCCCTCAGCACCTTTCTGCATCTCTTATCTCTTTCAATGGGCTGACAGTTGTTTTGGGCTAGACACTGTATTAGTTCAGGTTTTCCTTTTCAGGACTGTTCTTGACCTAGATCTATTTATTGATCTAACTTTCAGCCCCATATACAGTTGGGTCACACAACTGAAGAGGTCATGTGGGGGAAAGAACAGGTACTTTGGATGGAAGAAAGGGAAAGGAACCATATGTTGCCAAGAAGAAGGTCCTGATCCCTGCCTGCTCAAAAGAGTTATCAATAATCTTCCTTTGGTGGCCATACTTAAAATAAATTCACCTCTTACCTTTCTCTTTGTTAAGTTAAAACCCCTCAGCTTCAGTCCTTCCAGAGAAGCAGGTTTTCTGTATCTCAGTTATTATTTTAGATTTTTACTTTGTACTCCCCAGTGTCCTTTTTTGAAAATATGACTGGAAACAGACACTGCCCTGCAACAGTGGCAGAAAGAAGTTATCCTTATCTTGGTCTTTGCCATATTTCATACAGACACGGGCAGTATGGCCTGGCTTTGGCCCATCATACAAGACAACAAGCTTATGTCAGAAAATTGCCTATGGGCCCAGCGTTTTGTGGCCAGTGTTTCATTTATGCCAATAGTGATTTGCCTTTCCTCTCTGTTTTGGGAATAGTTTCTTTTATCCCCTCCCACTTCCTGAAGCCTCTGTTGGTCACTTGAAGTGGAAGATTCAGTGGTTTATTTCCATGCCTTTTCCTCATTTTGGCTCTGAACCATGGATAAGCCTATGAACTTTGGAATTAAAACATCTAGCAGCTGCGAAGCATGTCATAACAGCCAGGTCAGAGCCACTCATGGTTCTCTGCCCAAACTTGCAGCAGTGAGGGAGAGTGGGACCTCATTGTCATGCTTTGAGCCTTTCTCGCAAGGTGTGTCTCTCCCCTTTGCCTGAACTTGCATAAGTGAAGATTGCACTGCCACACATTCAGTATACACACAGCCTGCTGTTTTGTTTTAATGGGGATGTCAGAGCAGGAATGGAGTAATGTGCCAGTGAAACATGGAAAAAAATACTTTTCAAATGCTGTTTGCCACTCACCAAGACTTAATTTAGTTCTCTACATCACCTCTCTGAACGCATCCGTTTCTTAGAAAATTGAGAGGCAGGTAAGGATGCAATACCGAAGAAGCTGTTAAAATGCCAGTCTTTGCCAACTGTTACCACATAGCTACCACAGACAAAGAGGAAGGTAATTGCATTATTTGCATAGTGCCAACAGTGTGATGAGTGATTTATGGGTACTTTTGTGTGCTGTGAGACTCAGCCTGTTCTTCTCTAGGTTACGCTTCAACATCTGGGCACTGCAGACTCTGGCAGATGTATGCTGGGATATTTATATGATCAGATTGGACTACACACTCTAGGGATTCAGTGTCTCCTCCAAGAAAACATACAGGAAACCCACTGCAAATAGAAAGACATTACACAGTCTACACAGTGCATTTTCTAGTGCATTTTCTAATGTTCATTAATTCCATCATGCATAAGAATAAAATGGCTTCAGTACCCTTTCTGGATACTGGGTATGAAAAGAGAGGTTGCTCTCACATCTGTAGAAAAATGTGACTTAAACGGGTTAGCCTGTCCTGAACTTGCCTGTGAACCTCAGGAGACTCTTTAACACACAAGAATATCTTTGAGTTGGTTTATGTGCTGACCTCATTGTGCCTGTGATAAGCAGCCCCTGTAGGTACCCTACGTTGTACCAATGTACCTGTAGGTACATGGTTGCCCATGTGTGGACAGGAGGTATCCACAAGGCAGTATCACAGTATCAGTCTGCTGTCCATCCAGGAAAGTTAGTCTGTGTTACTTTTTAAAACAAAGAAGCTAAGTATGAGCAGTCTTTCTGAGAATTTGTAAGTAATTTTCTGGTACAAAATGCTCTGAAACAGAGCAATATTATGGCCTTGTGGGTTCATGATACAGTGCCACCTAATTCTCTTGTGAAGCAGCCAAGATCCTGTTCGCACCTCCCATGGTCTGTGTCTACTACCATCCCACTTAGATACTTTGTTCTTAGTCAGGATGCAGGAAGGACAGGTAAGTGTAATAGTAGCAAGTCATGGCTGCTCTGAGAGTCCCTGGGAAAAAAAGACAAGAGAAGTACAGAGAAAGGAAGGAAGGCTAGCAGAGGAGTGTGATTAAGAGTTTTGCAGAAGAAAACCCATCCAGCCATCCTGTATGTTTCTGAGGAAGGAACGAACTATTGAGACTGTATCTACTTGTCTGATATTACGTCAGAGACTATACATTTCCTGCCTGCCTTGGTTGTTACTCAGCTACTGCCCTGGAAAATGAGGTTATACTCTGGTTTTGATTAGCTCTAAGCAGCAGAGTGAGCTCCACTACTGTTGCCCTATTACACCTGTAATTTTTGGCAATACTCCTGTTATGGGGACAATAACACGAGCAACCATGCAATATATTTCATGATGCTGTTGAAGCACACTTCATAAGTTATTAGGAAGTATGTTTACGTGGAGGTGTGTCTTGTCACTTACTGGTTGCAGAGCCTTTGCATTCTTGCAAGTACCACTTTTGCTTTGGAAAAATTGCAAGTAAAATATATGGCCTAATGTTAAGGAATTTTTTATGTTCTGCACTCCAGGGTTCATGGCAGTGCCTGTAATGAACCTGTAATGATGAGCAAGTGGCAAAACAGTTATTGCCCCCCCACAGAGCATGACTGTGGAGTATACCCACCAAGGTCTTTGCACGCAGTAGTCACATACAGCCAAGTCCAACATAAGTGCTGATGCACTGCCTCTAGATAAAAGTTAGTTTATGCTACTTCTTAATGCTTATTATTGTAATTTGGTGGTCCCATTGTGCAAGGACCTGTACAAACACATATTGAGAAATACAGAAGATGTGCATGTCAGGAAGGATAGAGTAGCCTGTAGAAGTTGAGGTAAGCCTCAGACTTGTACCCACAGCCTGGGGAACAGATTCACACACCTCTGCATCTATCCAGTTGCTGGACTGAGGCATGTCCAGAGAACAACTGGCTAGCCTACCTACAGCAACTTTGTCCATTCAGCTTCTCCCTTTAGATAATGATGATAAAGCCAAAACAAGCTGATGGACATAGCTGTGTTTCTAGAAGCTATCTGCACCATTACCTTTCCGGTCCTTGAGCTCCCTTGTCAGTCATCAGCCTGAATTGAATCTTACAGCAAAACCAAAGCATTCTGCAATGACTGAGTCATAAAACATTTCTAACCCCTCTTGGATTATTGCTTGAGCAGCTGCATGTGGTAAAATTACAGAATCTTACATACTGTTGGAGCCGAAGTTGTAATGCTGTGTGCAACAAGCAGTCCTTTGATCTTGTCTTTCAATTGGTGCCTGCACATTGATCTTGTTAGTACCTTAGTGCCAACCCAAATGCAAAGATTATGGCTAGGTGGTATCCCTACCTGTGATAGCTGAAAGTTTTCACAAGTAAGCTTCCTTTGTTTTGTTTTTCATTGTATTTAAGAACACATGTAAGTTGTCTTAATGCAGCTTACGGCCCGTCAGTCTTAAAATTGGTTAGTGGGCCTTGGAGAATAATTTTTTATATGGAAAATGCTGTGGAAAGCCACTTTGGGGCTAGATTCTGCACTCCAAGTGCCCCTGGAGAGGCTAAAGAAAAAATGTGCAACTAAGAGCTGAGTAGTTCTGGAGAGCCTGGGAGCCATTCCAGCCCTGTTCCCCACTGGTTATCTGTTTAGTGAGACAACACATTTTAACCTTCTCACTGAGGGCATGAATTGCTGTGTTTACCAGTTTGGTGGACAGCACCACACTCAGTGTCTGCCCCAAGGAGCACTGCTGCCTCTCTGCCTGTGTGTCACCCTGCAGCCTCAGCCCTGCTAGAGACCCGTGGAGGTTATTCAGAGCTGTGCAGGCATCTGTCCCGTGGTACAATACCCCCGAACAATTCACTTAACCAGAAGAGAAAGTGAGAGATGTAGATTACTGCTGAAACAAAAGAAAAGGCTGGATGGTAAAATCAGAGTGATGGAAAATAGGTGTGTAAGCAAGGTCCACATCTATTCATAGGAGTGAAGCATCTGTCTCCCAGAGCCAATTTCAAGCTCCTTGAGTCCACAGGCTGAAACGTGCACCTGAAGGGCCTTCAACAGATCCCAGCCCAAGGCTTTAGAAGCCGAGAGCATTCTCGAACCCAGGAAGTGGTAGGTGGGGAAATGTGCATGCAGGAAAATAGATGCTTTTTGAAGATTTCTCCCTTGTGTTCCCTCCATACAACGATGCACTTTCACAGATCACTCTGGTAAGCCTCTATAAAAACAAACTGTGAAGAAGCAGCTGCAGTTAATGTTTAAAGAGGCAGTTTCATCCAGAAACAATATTACCTCAATGATTTTAAATGGAGAGGTCTGGATTGTTTTGTAGTTTGCTTCATTTGAAGCCTGTGGATTTTATTCAGCAAAATGATGGGCCAAATATCCCAGAAGAGAGGTAAATAAGCTCCACTTGAAAAATGGAGATTTGTATCCTAGAATGCATGGCAAAAGAGCTAACAGATTATGGTAGATGTCTAACTGAGCTGGGACCTCCAAAGCAGTGCCGTAAGACAATCAGGGGTCATGCAGAATAGGGGAATGAACTGGGTGCAGAGAGCCAGTTGTGGATGTATGCAGCATTAGGCATCAAAAAAGATGTTAGAAATTTGGAAAAGGATTCAGAAAAGAACAGCAAAAATTACCTGAAGTCAATATGACTCACTTTACTGTGAGGTTATTTGAGAAGAATTGTCCATTTCATATGTTCAAAGGAATTGACTTGGTGGCGTTCTCTAAAGAGTTACCTGGAAAAGGGATCACGGACCTTTATTTTTGTGTAGCCAAAGAAGCTGAAGGAAGAAGGCAATGCCTAGGAGCCAGACCTAGAGTAATTCAGACCAGAAACAAAAATGGAAATGTTTATGGAGAGTAAGTCACAATTCACTGAGCAACAAGGCAGATCTTCCTGTATTTGCAGCTTAAAAAAAATTAAAATACTATAATTCAGTTCAAATTTGCTGAAATTCAGTGGCTATACATGAGATCAGAATAGATGATATCTGTGATGTGCTTAAGTCCTTAGGAATAACTTGTGCTTGGATATTATGGTAAACATCACAACTTTTCAACTATTTGTTAGTTAACCACTTAACCATTTGTATAGAAATTAGGTTTCTGGCTTGAGCACAAGTATTGTAAGGAGAAATATGGCATCTATTATGTTCTGTTCAGTTATTGTAGTAAAAACTTCTCTTCTTGAAGAGGTAGATAGAGAAGGCAAGTTACAGAGCTGCAAAGACATGATGAAGAAAAGCATGACACAGAAATGGTTCCCAGACTTCTGGATGCAGTTCTGAATGTGTTTATATAGAAAAATAAACCTAATTTCTGATAAAATAACCAAAGCAGTACTGTTAGGAAATCTAAGGTATGAGTTGGAAAGCAAAATGGTTTATCTTTTTATTCCCAATGCAGTACTTGGCAGTGTTAAAATACAGCATTGAACGTATGTACAAAAGGTTCCAACAGAAATAATGCGAGGGGGAAAATTCACTATGCAGTGAGCTAGGTGGCAAGAGGCCAACAAGCTTCCTTTTTTGCATCTCACAGTAATATCATACATCCAAAAGCAGTGTACTGTCACTCTGTCAGGGTGTACATGAGCCTGAAGACTGATTCTGGGGAAAGCAGATATTCAGAGCAGCTTGGAGGTTAATTCTGAGGGTCCTTGTACACTGCCAGGGATGGATCCTGAAGCCCGTTTCCCAACTTTCTCAAATAAAAGCCTCATTTTTCTTCACTGAGTGTAAGCAAGGCTGTTTGTTTGTCCTTCTTCAAGGGTCACTCAGAGCTTCTGCTGGTTTTGAATGACCAGTGTCGGCTGTGTAACCCTAAAACTAGCCAGCATCACAGCTTATGGAAAGAGCAGAAGGCAGAGAGGTCACTCAGAGAGCTCCCTGTGAGGAAACGCAGATCTCTCCCCACAGCCCTGCTGCCTGTCGGCAGGCCCTGGCTCACACTTACCAGCGTGGCAGCAAGGAGGGTCAGAGACTCAGACCTTCTTCCAACATACATTTTTCTTTTCTTTTTTTCCCTGCAGTTGCCTTTTCCTGCATGCAGCATCTGTCATCATTGGTAGAGCAAAGACAAGAGGCGGATCTGCGAGCAAGGAAGGCAAGGCTCAGCCTGTCGCTGCCCCAGCCAGGTTCAGGAACTCCAGAGCAGTAGCTAGCAGCACAGTACTCATTTCCAGCCAGCAGATGAAAAGCAGGAGGTCAGGAACAAGTTAAGGTCAGCAGATCAAGCTGGAGTAAATGGTGAAAGTTAAAAAACTTATTTCCATATCTGTCCTCGGGGAACAGCTTGCAAGCTGGGACTTGCAGGAGACCTGGCTCTGTCTCTACAGCATCACTGCCCTCTTCACCCAAATACACTGTGGTGGTAATTTCACATCCTAATGCCCCATCTTCCCCATCTACTGAATGAGGATTCCTCAGCAACTTCTTGCAAGACACTAAAATTTTTGGAAAAGGGAGGCTAAGTCAGAGATGGCAAGGATGAGTAAGGCAAACCAGCCCGATAAATGCCAGTGAAAGTGTGATGTTATCATGGACTACTTGCTGTGTGATCTTCTTGCCAGCTCCTCTGTGAAGCAGGTGTTTCAGCCTTTACATTACAATAAGCCGAAGCCCACAAACACCAGTGGGAAGAGGCTAGTGGAGTTAAATGGTCTTTGGCTGAAATGTTGTGCAAGAGACATCCGTCTCTGCAAGAGACTGCCAAGACATCTGAGCTACGACTCTTGCAAGGGTAACAATTCTCCTGCATGTACCAAACAGCTCAAGGAGAAAGCCACCTTCTTCCATATTTTCAGCATGATGAGTGTGGGGTTTTCATTGCAGTTGGAGTGATACACAGAAATTGCAAATTGGCAGAAGACTGATGGCCCTGAGGAACTTGAAGATGTGCCATGCCTTTAGTTTTTATCAGTGCAGGCTGAGGAGAGCCCTGGTCCATGTTTTATAACATGTGGTTTGTTTCTGTTACAGCCCCATCAACATAAAACAAGAAAGCAAAAGGGTTTTGAGGCTTTCATGTGTGTCATTGTCAGCTGGTCTCAACCAGAACATCATTTGGTAGGTTATATTTTAGCCCAAGTCTGTTACAGGATCACCTATCCTCAAATAACTACAACACTTTTGCTCTCCTGTTTTGATGAAAATTACTTTTGATTGACAGAGCCATCGCTGCTTCATGTTATTCACAAGGACATTGCCTTTCTGAACAACATCTCTCTAATCAGCATGGTGTGTGTGCACCAGAAACTTGCCAGAAGCTGCAGATATGGAGAACATGTATTTTCCTACCAAGATGTCACACATTGCTCATAGAGAGGGAGTGGCTTCTTAATCCAGCATAGTGATGGGCTGGTTGGGCTGCTAAGGCAGGGGTTGCATCTGCCCTCCTCTGGAAAACCTTTCTGTCCTGCTCCCTGTCCTGTGCTTATACGCAAGGACTGCTCAGTCCTTCTTCATGGTGAGTTAGCTGTCTCAATAAGGCAAAGACTAGGCACTGCCTCACTCCAAGACCATCCCTCAGCCAGTGCCACAAGCCGTACCACCATGGTGCGGAACATGCATCACGTCCTCTGTTCACATAGAGTGTCCAGAAAGAAGCAGCTGAATTAGGGCTGCCTTGAAAGGGCCGTTCATCCCTGCTGTGTGCACATGTTAGGACACAGCATTTCATTGTGAAAGCCTCACCTCCCATGTCTTCCTGATCCCCAGGGTGTCCCCTCTGCAGCCTGGACCATTGCTACCCTGTGTTCTTGCTTTCTCTGCCTGCTGCTCTACTTGTTTTCGAGGCAAGTTTTTCCCCTCAGGCCCAGCCCAGAGAAAGAGAGAGCTCTCAAGGCACGTGTACATAAATAAGCTCTTTACCAAATCGGGATCCTAATGTGAGTATCAGTGGTAAAAAGGGCTTTTCACATTCATAAAACCTGGGATCAGGTGCCAAACACTGTTCAAGGGGAAGTTCCTTATTTAAATGTATTGATTTCACTTAATTAGTTTAAATTTAAAAATCTCTCAGGGGAACTGATGAGATCTAGTGGATTTAATGTAGAGCTTATTTTATATATTTCTACAGATAAAGGCATTTCAAGACTCTGTAAAGAATGGCTTCTGGTATTTGCTTGATGTGTTCCAGTGGATTGCCTGGGTGCTATGACAAGGAGGCACTACATTATCATTACAATAGTCCTAATTAAGCTGATTGTAAAATTTCATTACATTCCTGGGAAACTTGGAAACCTGGGCCCAGGAAGCTAAAGAACCACCCATCTTTCCTATTTGCTTAAATTCAGCAATGGTTGGTTGCAGGGGATGCCTCAACTTCTTAATGTCTAATGCAAGATATATTAATAGCTCAGACTTACAGAAGATGTTAGCTCTCCTAACTCAGACACTTTTAAAGTCTAAGGGAAGCAACAACATTGTTAGTCATGTAAATTCTTTTCTCAGCTGTTTACAGAAGGGGTTCTCATGGAAAGAGAGGCATACTGGAGTAAAATACACAGCCATGCTCATTAAGCATATTCAACACATAGCTGCTGGCTATAATTTGAAAGTAATAAATAACTGCAAGTTAGCACGGTATTCAAGTTTTGCCAGTATGTTCGTGTCACTGGTGCAGTAACATCTTAAGTGCTGTAATGCAACGTGATTGCTAGTAAATCATGCAATATTTTAAAAAGTTATTCCTGTCAAAATATGTTCCACACTTTGACATCCATGATTCTTTTGAGAAGTACTCGGCAAGGTTTCAATTTTACTGTGCTTATTTTGCATGGTTTTGAGTGCTGTCGTGTTACTAAAGAGCCATTTCAAGCTAGTCAGAGCTTATCAGGAGGGCATTTCCCTCAGCATTTTATACCCAAATATTGAAGGGTGTTCTCTGTTTATTACTAAAGACTAAGCCAGTGTTGTTAGGCTTGGGCATAATCAGCTTTTATTGTGCTTTTTATCAGAGAGCTGACAGTACCTTCTGTCTTGAAAATCCCTTTCATTTGCAATGTTACATTAAGAAAAAAAAATAAATAGTAATTGCTACTAGTTAGGAGGGCTACTAAAAAAATTGCACTTTCAAGCAAACTCTGTTTCTGACCAAAAGGAAAAAATGACAACAGTGCTGTGGCTTTGTCCAGACAAGTTGAAGCAGAGGCGTGTTGACTTCCTTGGTGTTCTTTGCCCCCAAGTTCTGCTCCATGTTCATGTTTGCTTTAACTTGACAATATTGTCACAGGGGAGAGAAGCCGAAGCAGTGCCAAAGAAGTGGGCTGGCAGTGGTGCTTCCAGACAACTGGGATGATTTCCTTGTGAATCACCCGTCTCATGAAGGAAAGTACCCATCCCCAGCTCTGAAGGTGGGGAGGCAGAAGGAAAGTAAGGAGATCCTTGCTATTGCCTCTCACACTGGAAACATTTTGTGAATGACATTAACAACTTGGTGAGCGTAGGAAAGGGGATTCTCTTTCATCCAAGGGGATTTATGTGCTATTTCATTTGTGTTGTTCATTTTTCATGGGTGTTGGCATGGAGGCAGGCTACACATTGAGGACTCTGGAAAAGACTCCCCTGAGGAAATTACTGTACTCCATGTACATATTTGTCTTTCAATTGTTCGGTAAGGAGATGCCTCAGAAGGGTCGTTTCCTGCTTACACCTCTGATGGTCCTGGGACAGCAAGACAAGAGCAGAAGCAGAGCAAAATGCTTGGTGGATCTTTGATCTCACCCTCTTTTCCCCTTCCTCTGTGTCATCTTCAGTTCCCTGCTGCCTTGTGCCCTGGGATCAAAGCAATGCTGAACTGAAGAGGTAGTGTTTTATCTGTGTTTTGTCCTGGTGCAAGAAACAGAATAAATTCTGGAGAAGCAGAGAATTGGTCTTGGAGACAGCATGTCAGTTCAAAGCTTTCAACTCATCGTTATCCTTTGCTGTAAAGAAGTAAAGGGGAGAAGATGGTCCAGAGGCTGTAGTAGTTTTGGGTACTTGTACAGTCCCTTCCTGCAGCACAGGCTCTCTGCTGCAACTGTCATTTTATCAGCAGCTTGGCAGAGAGGGGATGAGGGATAAGAGAGTTAATTCATTTGCTACAGACTATGAGCTGAGAGCCAGGATTCCCTGCTCACAGAACCTGGATTTGGGTTTAGTAGTGAACTGTTCCTCACCAGAGCCAGTGTTGAGCACTGCCAAACTACAAGCCCCTTGTACCCACATGCGTACAGGAAACGGAGAGCATCCAAACTGCAGAAATGCCACACAAGTATTTAAAAGTTTTGCTTGAACTGTACATCAAAATTCACTGAATTAAGCAAAATTTATTTCAATATTACAGACATATTTGTGTTGATAGAAAATACGTATCACTGTAACAAAAACTACTTTCTTTCTCTCCCAAAAATTAGAAAACATTTTAAAAAACTTTGATGAAGGTAGTGGAAAGCTAAATTAAATTAACAAATCTTCATTTAAAAATGCTAGTAAAACACAGAGGGGGAAGTAAATACCTATGCACAATATTCTACAGTTTGTGTTGCTAAAGGCTTTGTTCAGCAAAAGGCTTAACACTGCTTAGCTTTAGGCACAGAAACATGAAAATAAGAAAAATAACTAAAAAACAAACAAACAAACAAAAGACTTTCTCTAACAGTGGAGTTGTGTCCCAAGAAGACCTTGCTAGAGGCTTGGATTGACCAAAGGGAGTGAAAGAAAAATGATAATACACACAAAGACACACACATATATATATGTACAGGGAGAGCAATACATCAGATGTTCTTGTGGATATCCCATAGTGTTCAGGGTGGTGGTAATGTTTGCAAAATATTATATAATCAAACTTTCTGAGGAACATAGTCTAAGGCAACTATGGGGCAAGGTTTTTGATGTTTTTCATAGAACAATTAATGAAATGTTTCTTATGTAAGAATGGAACTGTCAGTAAGGAAATAAAAAAGTCCAGGAATATGCCAGAAAAAAGTTTTTGGACTTCTTTTTGCATACATTTGCTAAAATATTCTCATGTTGGATAGTTAGTTGAGTTAAAATCTTTGGTTTACTGCGTTGATCTTAGACATCCTCAAAAAATTGTCAATGCGAAGTCTTAGGGGTACTTTCTTGCTTCTGTAGTAATGTTTAGTAGCTTGGAACGGAAATAGTTTTAAAATTTTTATCCACATATGGTGTTTTCTGTGAGGTTGTTTGTCTGGTTCAAAGGCACATCTGATGGGATTTTGTAGAAACAGGGTTTGATTTTGTATTTGCAAAGGATGATCGAAACATTTGTTGTAAAGTCAGCTTTGGTATGTAAGCTTTGCATATGCAAGCAGACAGGAGAAGCCAGAAACTCGTAGTTGGATTCCCTAAATCCAAAAAGCTACAGATAAAAATTTTCCAATTAAATTTTCTTTTGCAAAGCATTTTATATGAATTGCAGTACACTGATAGTGAAGCTTCTGGCTGCGAAAAAAAAAGAAAAGACTTTTTTTTTTGTCCTGGAGCAGCAGAGGGAGCTATGCCGACACAATTAGCTGTATTCCCGGGATTCTGCAACAGTGAATGGAGACTTTTGTGTGAGGCCTGTTCCTGCCATCTGTAGACATCAGTATCTCAAAAATATATTGAACTGTGATACTGGCCTCAGGGGAGGGGTAGAACATGTGTCTGAGAAGTAACCAACAAGATGAGAAAGCAAAACGAGGTACAATGTTCAAGTGCTCTTAGGCAATGAAAAGCCTGAGAGACCTTGCAGGTTGGTGGGATGCATGCTTTTCAGGCACTTTGACATTTTTGAAAATTGCGTTTTACATTTCAAGAATGTGGGGAATTCCAGTCATTACTTTGGAAGCCCAGAATGGCCTTTTTTCCATCATCTACATCTTCCTACATCTTCACCCTGACAATGGCTCCAACTCAGAAAGCTTTTTGACATCTCCTCAAAACATACGCTTATACTCCACTGACTACTCTGAGTTGTAAGCATGCATTGACAGTAAGACACATGCTTAAACACGTGGCTGAATAAGAAAGAGCTTAATTGCTTATACTTAAGCATATATCCAAACTTTTTATAATACTTCTTGAAGAGATTTACTTGTAGGCCTGTTAATGCCCAGCAGTAAATCCTTTGGGAGCTAAATATCTGGAAAATCTAGTAATTTTTATACATAGCCACATGATAAAAAAGAACTAATTTTTCTGCACTGTTCTCATATATAGGTATATTGGATGAGTTTACGTGTGTATATGTTCCTTTATGTATGGATATATACATGTACAAAAATAAATTTTCATGAAGCTGTGTAACAACTTACATCTTTCCCTTCCTATCTTATCTCTTTTTGAGGCTTCATTTTGAGGCCAGCAACCATGGGGGGAAACTTGTAAATGCAAACACATACCAGTGTCTCAGAGGTCACCACAGAATTTTTGGTTCTTCGTTGGGGGGAGTGAAACTGCCCAAGGCAAAGCAAAATCTTAAGAAGACATAACCTTGCAGAAGAGATAAACTTTAGTCTCCATTACTAGCCCATCAGATATCCCGAACCAGCTCCTAAATAACCAAGTTTACGAAATAATTAGTTTGGGAAAGAGGAGTGTACTCATCCAGACGTTCATTTGAGCCTATAGCCTGCTAATTCTTGCAACTTTTCCTTGCAGCCAGAAGGTTAAAATGGGGGCGATTCAGGGAGGAGAAATGGTGTTAGGAAAAGCTAAGTTTCTCTTTTAATGTTGCAGTTGCAAAAGGTGGGGTGAACAGGGAAAATTCAAAACACTTTGGGACTTATCAGAGAACCACAAACGCTGTTAGCACTGCCTTGTACACTGGTCTCAGGAGACCCAGGCTTTCCTGGTCATTTCCCACTGATCTGAGGCAAGGCGGGATCTGACCCACAGCAGCAGGGACCTCCAGGCTTTGGAGCTCCTCTTCAGGATAATCCTAGTTTCTCATGCCTAGTGCCTCTCTCTTTAGGTGAGCAGTGTGTTTAATAGCAGGTCTTTCCTTGACTCAGTCCAACTTTTTTTTTGTATGACTGCTTTGGTGGGACACTGCTTCAGTCTGTTTATCCAGGAGTCTGCTAGACACCTTTAGAGTTTCTATTATTTGCTTGTTTTCAAAAGTGGGAATAAGTAAAACAAGATAAATTAGGTTTTAACCCTCAGTACACATGTATTTAGCAGTCAAATACTGCAGCATTTAGTGTGTCAGAAAAACCATCAAGATTTAATATGATGTTCGTTGAGAAAGGATTTAGCATAAAAATCTAAATCTATAATAAACAAGTTCAAGGAAAGCTTATATATATGGAAATTATTCAACTAGTTGAATTCTGAGTACCTCTCACAGAGGTGTAAAGGATAGGCCAGATAAACTGACTATTGTCTTTGTATAGAATTATAGAAACATTTGTTTGCAGTTTTACTCAGTCAGGCATTTTAATATTAAATTATTTGCTCTTTTTACTCAGTACACAAAGAAGTCAGAGAATAACAGAAAGGTCAGTAGTAAAGGAGGGTTCTCAAGTTGTCTATAAAATAGATGTTTCCTGAAGCATTTCCCTGACTTCTCTGCATGCCCAGGGGCAGGACAGGGAACTGTAGCCCTGCAGTCAGGAGAGCAGCAGTGAGCACGTAGGGAACCAGGTATTTGTGTGAGTATTTTGATCCCCCTGGAGAGAATGCTTTTCAGCACCTGGGAGGATCTGGGCCTGCGCATCGCTGAAGCTCCTTTCTTCTCCACTATTATGGATAATAATATATGGATACTGAAATGAAAGGAGTGAAACGCAGCCTCGTGTTTGACATGGGAAGTGATCTGAAGCCTGTAAATTGGTTGAAGGATCAGCTGCTTCATTAGACTGGTAAACTCATGCTTGAACTCTTGATTTCCCTCACCTTTACTTTCTTTCTGTGAATTCATGTTTTTGTTAACTAAGGGTGAAACCTCCTGAAATCTCAAAGTCTGCAGCTCCATACACGTCCACAGTAGTGGGAATTGTGTCCCCAAACTCATGTCTCAGGTCTATCCCTCATTAGTGGAAACCTCAGGCTGTGAGAATCAAATGCCCCAGTCCTTAACGAAGATACTCCCTGTTCAGCACAAGAGCAGCTAAAGGCAAGAGCCTTTCACTAGTAGAAACATGTGGCTTATGGATATTTTGCAGTCTTTTTCTTCTCTTCCTCCTTTTTATGTCTGTCTTTATATTTGCTGACTCCATTTATTGTGACTGAATGCAACAGAATAAACATCTTCTAGCTCACTTTGTTTCTTCTTAATAATTTCAAGGCTTTTTTCTTTCTTTAGTTATTGATACTTTTCAGCATCAGGAGTAACAGAAAAGGAATTGCAAACAAGTCCATTGTAGAAGACCACAGCCTAAAGGATTAAGCAGAGAAGCTTTCTGGGAGAGCAATAAAAAGGTGTGTGGCAGGAAGACTACGAGAAAGAAAGTCCAGGAGAGAAAGCCAGGGAGAAGTGAAAACTAACTTCCTTTCCCTACTACTTCTGCCAGGATTATGGTTTTGTTATAAGGACTATACAAGGAGCAGTGATTTCACTGTGCTTCCTTAGGTACTTTTTGAATACGGACCTTGATAGCTCCTGACCAGAGTAAGAAGTTTGCACTAACCTTGTCCTCTTGCAGAAACTGTTTTCCCCTGTTCTGCCCCAGCTACTCTGTCCATTGCTCTAGCAGAGGTAGTGTTAAGGCTGTGTCCTTTCTCTGCCTACCTTATCCTGGGAAGGATGCGAAGTCTGAACAATCTTATAATAAGGTTTAATTTCTTGTGGTGAAAAAGGAAGATGTAGTGCCTAATATTTGCATAAATCTGAGTACATTTTAAAGATTAGTAATATAGTCTGGACTATAGTATATCAGAGCAAGGGATAAAGGTGTTCATGCTGGTGGGACTGGCAGGGTCCCTTTGCATGACTAGTCATTCATATGTTTTTTTTAACTCTTTGCAAACAAGCATCACTTCATTTTTACAAAGCAAACACCTGTGAGACTTGCAGTTCATTTGCTGCATTGTAACAAATGTTTTGTTTGTAGACTTCCTGATTTTTTTTAGAAGATAGAAATGGTCTATACAACAGAAAGACTGATCAATGTAGTTCATTTGAAACTTGCTCTTCAGTTGTCCCTAACTGTTACCACTATGGAAAATGTCTGAAGCACTGACACAACTCATTACAGCTGGGACTGAGTCCCCTTCAAAATCTTTACCATCCAGTCAATAAACAAAAGATAAAATCAACAGCAAACGTCAACAGTATATTTCCATTACAGAAATAGAAAAAGAGGCAAACTCAAGGTTGACATAGCTATGTAAACATTGTTAATCATGAGTGATAAAGGCTTATGGGGCTTTTGGGAAGTGGCTGAATCCCTTAACCATCCATGTCTAGACAGACTTACTAGTTCTGGGCATGACATGGAGGTGAGGAGGAAGGGTTCCTTCCTCCACTGTGAAAAAATGTTAGCAAACATTCAGCAATTTTGATGAATACCTATGTTTTGTACACAAAATGTTGCCTATGCTCATGGAGATGCCCTCCTGGGGCAAGCAAGCACTGCAGCTTGGAGTCCTTTCATCCTACAGATCCCATCAAAACCTCTCAAGTCTGGAAAGATGCTCTCTGATTATAATGGAAGCTGCAATTTTCGAGCAATAACAGAAACTAATAGGAGGAGCTTTAGCATAAACAAGGCAAGTTCTCAAGCTTCTGAGGACGATGCCAGCATTGGAAATACTGGTGTGTTGAAATGGCAGAAGCTGAGCCACGAGTTTCCTCCTTCTGGAAAGCATATCTCCTTTGAGGTGACCTTTGCTAGGGCAGAGGTTAGTTATGCTAAGCAAAGATCTCAGCTCCTCCTTCAGAGGATGGAAACAGAAGTGTGAAAATATGAATCAGTTTTGATGTCAAACTAGTCTACTTAGCACAATAGCACAATACAAAAAAATTGAGTGGATTTTTCATAGTTTATATACAGCTGGTCTGATGCAAATGACAGCATGAAGATGAGTGTTTGCCTTACTTCAAGAATACTCTTTGCCATATTTACATGATGGAGATTGCAGCAGCATCCTTTCAGACTGCTTGGAAACTTGTTGGCACAAATTTATTCTTATTCTTAAATTCTTAGTCACTATGAATCATTGACTTCTTTTGACAAGCCTCCAGCCTCACCTATAAAGAGATTTATTTGTAGGCTCTTAAAACAATGTGTGGCTGGAGAAAGAGTTGCTTATTTTGGTTAACCACCAGACAGTTAGACTGCACTCACAATGCATAAGCAAGCAAAATGTTCAGTTACAAAGTTTGGCTGCATTCTAATATAAACATCATCTATCCTCCAAGGCTGCACTTTTAGGGGAAATTGGGATCATACCACACAGCATCCCCAATTGTCATCTCTTCTTTATCTAGACTTCTCTGTTGGGAATAAATAATATTCATTAAATCATAGATTTGCTATTTTTATTAGAAAAACAATGAACTACTGTTCTGTGCCTTGCAAAGTGCAATGGTTTCCTAGCTCTGAATGTGAAATAAAAGCATTCTTACTTGCATGGGTTATAAAAGGGTTATGAAATATTGGAGATGCTGATAGCAATTAGCTGGGGGGATGTTTTCCTGATTTTTGAGAGTTTAGCCATTTTTATCCTCTGTACTTCCCAAGGACTATGTCTATACTTCTATAGATTGCAGGGTAGTGTTAAAGTACCAAACCAAGTTAAAGCCACCTAACCAGAAACTGATAGTTCTCCAACCATGGAAGCACAACGTAACACAGACAGACCTGAGAAATCAGACAGATACTGCTGCCTGCAGTTCAGGCTGCTTCGGCCAGATTGAGTACCTTCATACCACTGCGCAGGCTTTCAGGATAGACCTGCTTCTGTGCCTTTCAGTCAAGGTGCTGTGTTTTGAAGGAAGAATAAGGATGTTTCTGTTTAATGAATGTAGTCAGGGTTGCTGGGAGAAGTGCTCCCTGGGTTCCTTTTGGTCCCACTGAATTTACCTTTCTTAAAGCTGTCATATATGGATTTCCATGCTGGTACAAATTTTGGCTGATGTATCAACGCAGACAATGTTATGCTTACTATGAGGCTGAGGCAGTGAGTAAAGCATGACAAACTTTCAAAAGTAAATATAAAATTGCCCAGTGTTGCAAACACTTGGGAACACAATGAGGACATGTCATTGCACAGTTTGTTTCTCTTCTACATAAGTATTTGGTATGCAAGTAATTCCAATCTCATGAGCCCTCCTTTGGAAATCCTTCTTTTGCTTATAACTGAACTTAACTACTGATATACAGGGTTGGATCAAAGGTCTGTTAAGCCAAGTAACTTTACTTTGGGTGACTATTTTTTAATAAAAGAAATGGTAATGTAATCCATATGCCACTTCCAGAATTAAAGCCAAAGCAATATCCCAGTGCATGTGAGGTGAGGTGTCCACAAAAGGGCTATGCCTGCTGATCCTGAACATGTCCTCAAAAGATACAGTAATTGGTTTAACTACTCCCTTTAATGGTTTTGAACATTACATGTCTTGAAGTTTTTGTTGTGGCATCATGTTGATGGCTAGGAATTATCTCTAACACCATTGCTCCATGTAATGAGCTGATAAAGGCGGAGGCAGTGGCACTGCTGTTTCACGTGATGAACTTCCCCTCCTTCTCAGGTCCCATTCAGTCACACAAAGTCTCTCATCTACCCCAGAAAGCAGCATAGACATGCCAAGTAACACTGAAAGTGAAGGAAGAATGCTTTCAGGAGTGTTGACCAAGGCTGAATCAGCTGTAGGAGCAGGGATTCACATTTGCTTTGCCTGATGGCTAAAAAACTCAGAAAGAGGCCATGCTGTTCTGGTTTAGAGGCGGGAGGGGATGGGGGTGCTGCACCTTCCCTTCCCTTCCCTTCCCTTCCCTTCCCTTCCCTTCCCTTCCCTTCCCTTCCCTTCCCTTCCCTTCCCTTCCCTTCCCTTCCCTTCCCTTCCCTTCCCTTCCCTTCCCTTCCCTGCCCTGCCCTGCCCTGCCCTGCCCTGCCCTGCCCTGCCCTGCCCTGCCCTGCCCTTCCCTGCCCTTCCTTTCCCTTGAGTGAAGCATTAATTTTGAGATCTAGTATTCTGGTACGTCCAAGTGCTGAGAACTTGGGAAATAACACTGAACTAGGCCTGGATCACATAGATCTGTCTAACACTAACTTCTGTGATAAATCAGGTGCAACCTATCTAAAACAGCACACCTGAAATACACTATTATTTCTGTGCCTCTCATCCTCCACTGTGAGAATAGCTTCTTGTGTCATCATGGTGATAACTGCATGTTTCTGAAGCTTTTCAGGTAACACAGAATCATAGAATTATTTGGGTTGGAAATCTTTGAGATCATCAAGTCCAACCATTAACCCAGGACTGCCAAGTCCATCGCTAAACCATGTCCCTAAACAACACATCTAAGCATTTTTTAAACACCTCCAGGGATGGTGATTCCACCATCTCCCTGGGAAGTCTCTTCCAATGCTTCACCCTTTCAGTGAAGAATTTTTTCCTAATATCCAGTCTAAACCTTTCCAAACATAACTTGAGGCCATTTCCTCTTTTTCTGCCGCTTGTTATCTAGGAGAAGAGACCGACCCCACCTGCTACAAGCCCCTTCCAGGTAGTTCTAGAGATCAGTAAGTTCCCCACTGAGCCTCCTTTTTCTGGACTAAACACCCCCAGATCCCTCAGCTGATCCTCAGAAGACTTGTGCTCCAGACCCTTCACCACCTTTGTTGCCCTTCTCTGGACACACTCCAGCCCCTCAGTGTCCCTCTTGCAGTGAGGGGCCCAGAACTGAGCACAGTGCTCGAGGTGTGGCCTCACCAGTGCCCAGTCCAGGCGGATCATCGCTGCCCTTGTCCTGCTGGCCACGCTCTTTCAGATACAAGCCAGGATGTTGTTGGCTGCCTTGGCCACCTGGGCACACAGCTGGCTCACGTTCAACCAGCTGTTGACCAACACTCCCAGGTCCTTTCCCACCAGGCAGCTTTCCAGCCACTCTTCCCAGGCCTGCAGCCTTCCTTGGGGCTGTTGTGAGCCAAGTGCAGGACCCGGCACTTCTCCTTGTTGAACCTCATATAACTGGCCTCGGCCCATCAGTCCAGCCCTTCCAGATCCCTCTGCAGAGCCTTCCTACCATCAACACTCTGTCCAGCTTGGTGTTCTCTGCAGACTTACTGCGGGTGCGCTCAACCCCCTGGTCCAGACTCCAGTATCAAGAAAGATACTGAACAGGACTGGCCCCAATACTGAGCCCTGGGGCACACCACTTGTCACCTGTCACCAGCTGGATGCACTGCCATTTACTTACCACCTGGGCTCAGCCATCCACCCAGCTTTTTACCCGGCAAAGAGCAGACCCATGAAAGCCATGAGCAGCCAGTTTCTCCAGGAGAACGCTGTGGGAGACAGTGTCAAAGGCTTTACTAAGGTCCAGGCAGACAGCATCCACAGCCTTTCCCTCATCCACTAGGCAGCTCACCTTGTAGTAGAAGATTAGGTTTGCCAAGCAGGACATGCCTGTCATAAACCCCTGCTGGCTGGGCCTCTTCTACTGGTTGTGCTGCACATGCTGCATGTTGGCACTCAAGATGACCTGCTCCATAACCTTCCCCAGCACTGCGGTCAGGCTGACAGGCCTGTAGTTCCTTCCCTCAGTTCTCCTTCCTGCCCTTCTTGTATATGTAGATTTCATATAATAGTGAAAGCCATAGTAGTTGAGGAAATTAATAGCAGTCCATTTTAATTGGATTTTAAATACTGAGTAACTACTGGAGAATGAAAGAAAACGGGAGAAAGGGAATTATATAAATACCAGAATGGGGGACAATTCCACACTTTAGAAAAAAAGAGGGAAGTAATGATACATTCTTAACTGCAAAAACCACATTACTTCTCTCCAAGTACTAAGTAAATTTGAGGTCATACTGTTGAAACCTGAATCATGATCCATCTACAAAAAACAACCAAACCGGGGACTCGGGCATTATCTAACATTTCAGTGCTTAATATTGCAAACTTAATGTCCTTCTTGTGTAATTGTCCATGCAAAATATATACTTAATCTTGCTCCTTTTGACTTTTGAGATATAGATCTTGATAATCTCATATTTGTAACTAATACAGCTGTAATCCTGTCAGGAAGTTTTAGTGTAACAGAAACCCCAAGATGAGAATTCCAGATACCTTATCTCCAAGATGCATGTACCTAAAAGGACCTTGCAAGAACTGAAAGTGGAAAGTTTGTTGAAGTGAATCTGAGTGCTGATTTAAAGGTAGTTTTACTGCTCTCTCTACAGACTTTAACTGCAGAAACTGGGAGATGTCCTTGAAGAGTGTGTGGTGCAGTGGGCGGGAATGAGTTCATGTATACCTGTGTGTGCTGTTTTGAGCTCTGGTAGGATGACAGAAGCCAAACTTCACTATTCTGTGCTACAGAGCTGGATCCTGCCCTTTGGCTGAGCAATGCCAGCAGCAGCCCATGTCGAGAAGATGGCAGCAAGTTAGGGGCTGTAGCTGCGCCATCCCATCTGTGTATTAGGAGACTCTCTTCCTGTTTGTAAGATGTGGTGACGTTTTTTTCTTGTTGTGTTTATCTCCAAGGCACACATAAACAAGGAGATCTACCTTCTTGGGTTAACATTCACATTTCCCTTTTGCCTGTGACTTGAATCGTCCTCTCTGCTAAAAGCGTGGAGATACCTCACAGACAGTGGAAAGGGATATTACACACGACCTGCAACATGCTATAGAAAATCTGTAGGGAAGTTGAATGTTCCCTGCATCCTGCCAGGCACTGGGCTGGGTCATCACAGTGTACCAACACATGATCTTCTGCGTAGAGCCAGCCAAACCCAAGGGCTGAGAAAACAAAACTTTCCCATTTCATTGTGGCGTGCCAGACGTTCCCCTGCAGAGCTGTCCCCATGAGCCTGGGAATGGTCACCTCTGCCCATGTGCTCCCCTGCTGCTTTCACTTTATCAGGAGCTCCCTAGTCCTGTCCCTCCAGGTGACTTCTGTCCTTGGGCAGGAGATTTCAGGGGAACATGTACATATGCCATTTGACTGAAGTTCTGGAATGTGATTGAGTAAATCGCTACTTCTTGGGTACTTCCTGCTGCACACATTTGTAGCAAGGGGATTTCCCAACTTCTTCTTTCAAACCTGTGCCAGATTAATAAATCTGAGTGAAATGAGAATAGACCAGGGTATCTTTTTCACTAGACCAGACCCCTAAATCCTCGCACAGACAAAGTTCAGAATACTTTGGTTTTACATTAGTTCTTTTATCTCCTCTGGCAACAAAATTATCCAGTGAAAAGTAGCCTTTGTGGTACTTCTGGACTCATCAGAAGAGAGATTTCTGCAGAGTTTTAGAAAATGAGGTCTTTGGTTATTGTCTTAAATACAGCTTCAGCCTGTATAGGCACTGCATGAACACAGGAAGAAGCACTGTTGCTGTTCCAAAGTGCTTAAGACACACATTGTAGCTATACCAGGAGTATTTCATTAGCATCGAAGTATGGAGATCCTGCTTCTTCTTTCCATTGCTACAAATGGTGCAAACTAGTATAGCTATATTATAGTTTTCTCCGGTCTAATTGTATCTGTATCAAGGTGATCTGCATCATCCTGTTAGTGGGGACTGTCCTTCACACTCTATGGCAAGTGAGACCCGAAGAGCACAGCTTGTCCTGGTTGAGCATTATGCACCTCCCACAGCTGCCTCAAGGTCTGTGTGGAGCCCCAGCATTTCTAAACAACACTGACTGAGCTGTATGCAGTGCTTGTTTCTCTTTACAGTTTCGTGCAGGAGGTCAACAAAGTGGGCAATCCTTTCTGACCGAGATTTCCCAGTCTTCGTTCAGCAACAGGATGGAAGGGAAGCGGGGAAAGGATCTGATCCAAATTGAGCTTTTTGAGCTTCCCCTTGTCCTTCTCCAAGTCTGTGCTTAGCACAGATTGCCATGACATCACATTGTACATATTAGGGACTGTTTCAGAGCATCCAAAGCTGCTTCATAAAAAGCATCTCGCCTAAAAGAAGTCCTGGCTGCCAGATGTGAAAGTTTATTCACTAGTAGCCATTGAGGACGTGACAGCCTTTAGGGATTTTACAGGCTGAGTCATTGGATAGTGACTAAGAATGGTTATTCACCAGTAGCTGACAACTAAACAGTCTTCTGACCTTGTGGGACAGCATCCTTCAAAGCTTTGCAGAAAGTTTACTTTAACCCTGTATTTAGTTGTCAGGTTTTAGGTTGAACATTATGAATAACATTGTAATCAGCTGTCTCAGAGATGTTCAGAAACCTATTACCATAAGAGCTCCTTGTCATAATTATTAATCATAACATTCCCAGAAGCAGATCTTCCTATGCACCATGACTGTTGAATGCAAGTGCTGTAAAGCAGCCTTCCCCATCCATTTCCTATGTAGGCAACAGAGAAAAAATTAATCAGTAACCTGTAGCTACTTCCCGTGAACAGGAGAAGTGGTTACTCAGGACTACTGATTGTGCCATGCAGCAGGGATATTAATTTTTCATAGTCCTGATCCTTGTCAAGGCCAAATAAAGGTCAGATTCAGAAGATGTAGAGCTATTTCCATTGATTTTACTTCAGAGGACTGATTTGCACTAAATCAGTACCAACCCCCATTTATGCTTTCCTACCAGTTGGGGTTACAAGGCTGTTAAGCCAGGATCAGGGACTCAAGCAGTTGCATAATTTTATGGTTTTTTGCACAAGGTAAGAATTAAATCTATTTTACCTCTAGCTCAGCCTTGTTAGATCAAGCTGGAAAGACACTCAGGTGTCAAAAATTAGCTTATTTTCTTTTTTCACCCCCTCATAAGTTTTATGAGAATATAAGAAATCAAAATCATAATAAGAACTTGGTATTTGACTTCCACAGTGCCCTGGGATGGTCTCATGCACATCATATCCTCCTTAATCAGGGTAACACTTCTTGTGTTCCCACAACAGCAGAGACACAGCCCTTACAAAACAGAAAGTGAGGGGTTGTCCCCGTCCATTTTTTTGCTTATTTCACACTGTTGTGCAGATTTTCTTGCTTGTTTTTTTCTCTTGCTTCATACCTTCCTGTCTTCTCTTGATCCTTGCTGTTCGGCCATTTGTAGGGCATAAGTGGAGTTGGTTTCTGTCCTGTTTCTTTTCTTCGTAGTTTAATCTTTAAGTCTCTAACTGACTCTCCCTCCATTGACACTGGAATTTGAAGGTGTGATTTTTGACACTAGAAACTGGTGGCCTCCTGTGCAGCAGCTGACAGAGTATCTTTAAATGACAGAAATGCAGGTGTCATGTGTTGACTTAAATCCTACAGATAGGTGGTAGTTTCTATAGTGTGTTTCTCATTTGTACTTTATATTCAGGACAGCCCAGACATTCCCAACCGAAGAAAGAAGGTAACCTGTAGAAGAAAAAAAAAGGATATTCTTCCTATGGAACAGGTGGTCCATGTGACAAAGTTTTAGGTCTGCTTTTTTTCTGGTGTTAATAATCACAACTGTACAGTGTGACAGCAGTGTTTTCTGATTTTACTCCCTGGGTTTTCCTAAGAATCCTTACACTCAGTTTAACTTTTTGACTGTACCTGAATGGCATTTTTGTAAGATTGTCGTGACCCTGAAAAGCGGCAATAGCTAGTGTCTTAACCTGTTGTTGGGTCTCTAAAGTCAGGAATGTTATTTCTTGGCTGCAGTGACGTTTAGCACCCACTCACTTGGCATCAGACTTCACTTTTGCTGCCCTTTATCACCAACACAGTGCTTCAGAGACATCAGTCTCTTCATTCACACATCTTTTTCTTGATCACTATAAACATACTGAAAATGGCAGGTGCTAGCACAGAGCTTCACAGAACTACACAAATACTTTCTGTTGTGAAAGCTAAACATCTGTTTGTACCCTTTTGTTCTTTGTCTTTCCCTCGGTTCCTGGTCTCTGGCAAGATCTCTGAAAAGACACTAATTCCTTTCAAACCTTCTGTGAGGATTTTACTAAAGCTTTCTGGGAATCAAACTGTCCCCCAACACCCTTAACCATGTGTTTTGTAACTCCTTAGACAAAGTCACATCATTAAAAGTTACATTAACTCAGCTCAGGTGCGAAGCCACAGGAACGTACTTGGACTTGTAAAAATAAAATTCTATAAAACATATATCATTATCCAGACTGTATGTGCAAATACATTTTTTGTGCCACAGTGGGCACATATGGGTTACTATTCCCGTTACAGATATGGTTGACATAAAAATCTGTTGACATAAAATAGATAAACCATGCAGTATCACTTCCAATTTCTCTCACAGCCTTACCCTTCTAAGTTCATCCTGAACTATACAGCTTGCCTGAAAGAGTAATTGTCTAATTATATGTAATTGTCTGCAGCTTTGCATGGAAATTTATCTGTTATTTAGCCTTACTTGCAGCATATCACAGACTAAAAAACAGGACGGCCTGCCATTACTCACAGAGCCTGATGTTCAGTATATAAGCTGTGCTTCTAAGAAGTTTCTGGAAGGGTAGCAAATTCATAACACATAGAAGAGACTAACCTGTTCTAGATGACCCGGTCTGACCCAATGGTCAGAGCTGCTATAAATAACATTCCTGTGTCATGGCCATAGCTAGCCTCCACCAGTGCCAGAGGTTCCTGTCACAAGTGTGAAGGTAAAATCTTGGGATGAAAGACCATTTCTGAAATGGCCAGATGGTAACCACTCCATCAACAGGGGTGATATCTTGGGCCCTCTTGAGTAAATGGAAACCTCATCACTGATTTCCAAGTGACAAGATTTGTTGATTGGGAGTACAATTGGCACTGACTTCCAAGCATCCCAAGGTGGTGTTTTTCCTAACAATTGAAAGATGTTATAGCTTTTTTTCTATTATCTTGGCAACAGCCCTGCAGTTGAAGTAGACTGCACAAAGACTTACAATTAAGGCCAAGCATGAAAAACATCTCTCCAGGAAGCAATATTCACTGGAAACTGACTATCCCTGAAACAGGGTGTTTGTAATGCATACAATGTCTCAACCTGGAAAATAACACCACCAGAGCAGAGCTTCTGCTGGAGAAGATTGCTTTCATTATCCTCCATCTTTAAGTTGGGGTGATCTTCCTTTTGCTGTCTCTGGGGTTTGTCTTGCTGGTGGAAGAGCTGTCTCTATATCTCTGAATGGAGACACTATATCCAAATGTATAAATCCTCCCCCTTCTGCATGGCTGGGGGGTTTCAAAGGAACTGTTCACAGAAGTGGTTTTGCTATGCAGAGCACAGACGTATGAGGATATGCAAAGGAAATTGCCTCCCTTGCAACTACCTGCTCTGCTTGAACCAGCCTAGCCTAGCACACTTTGAGGGAGAAGGATAGAGAACCTGCGGGAAGGTCATTGGAACATACAGGCAACTTTGCAAACAAGTACCACTGCTGTAGCCTAAAAGGCATGGTATTTTCTCCAGCCATATACATCTGCTGCACCATCACCCAAAGCGTACCCAGTCTGAGTGGGAAGCAGTCATAGATGTTTAACTAAAATACAGCTTAGGATGGACCTTTACAAAGTACGTATTTTCAGAGATAGTAAGCAAGGAAGAAAAATTACCAATTATTTTAATTCCTGTAGAAAAAGTACATTGTAAAATTCAAACTTCATCTCTTCTGAATGCAAGTGAAGAATATTGTTTTTAGAAACATGGTTTGAAACTAAAAACTCAAGCCTATATCTAAACCAAAGCCCTTATTATTGTGCATTTTTTAAATCTCATCCTACTTGAAATCTGCAAACCTCCTAAAATTACTGTCACATTCACATAAGAAATAACAAAAATGCCAAATATTTGTGGGATAATTGCTGTTTACTTGACATTTGTTGCTGCCCTGAATTTCAGCAGACATACGCTTGCACAGTTCAACCATTAAGCTTAACATCAGCCACTTTGCAAAGTTAAATAATTCAGCTGTTTGCATTTGCCTACTAATTGCTGAGAGCAGCCATCCACACAAAGGATTAAGTGACTGAAAAATTGGACTATTATTCTGCAGGAAGAAGTCTAAAAAATGTTGTTTGGTACTTTCATACACAGCATCTCTAGGAATAAGTTAATGGAGTTCAGCAAGTTAAAAATGTGTTCAGGACTGTATATCAAATTCCATTCTGATGTGCTTTTAACTTTAGAAAAACATTTTAGGACAGAAGTAGCAATTGGCTCTCAACTTCCATCTACTACTAGTGAACTGCTGTGTTACTACTAGAATGAAACAGTTAATTAAAAAATACCTAAACAAATAAGTCAAGTCCAAAAGCATCTGAAAGCTTGCAGTAGGCATTAATGAAGACAGCAGACTCTTCTGTGATTGGGGTGCTGAAAACAACACAGCAATATATAATCAATTGAATACTTTATGAGTCATTGTAAATCTGTCCTGTGATAGTGCCTAGAAACTAGAATTACATTCTTCTCCTAAACACTTTTAACTTAGCAGAGTTTTTTGCAGAGTTTTTTACAAGCAACTCTGACTTTTAAAAGATTTCCTTCCCCTTGCATTGATAACTCCTTCATAGAGTTCATCAGTAAGAAATCAAGGGATACATCTCAAGGCAGTAATTTTCAGAGTGTTCTGTTCAGTTTGACTAATCTGCTATGTATACATCTCAAGGGTTGTTTCCCTGGTTAAATAAATACGGAGGCTTTGACTAGCCCTTGCACTTGCTGCTCTGCCAGTAGCAACGATGCTCTAATTTAACAAAGGAAAAATAGTTGCATTGGGTTTAGCTATAAAATACAAAATGATATCTCCACATCAATAAAAGCAATTTTATTTCATTTGTAGTTTTCACAAAGGGACAGTGTCTAAGACTGTAGTTCTTCTGTGCATCTTAGTGACATCTGTGATGCCTTGTAAGAAAGGGCCTGTGTCTGCCCAGCAAGTTATGATGCTGTGCAGGGACAGCAGTGTGGATAGCAGGATATACAGCTCAACAAGCACAGTGCCATGGCTCTGCAGGTGACTTGGACTTGGAGTCATCAGCTCTCTGGCATGGCAGGCCCATCCACTGCAGCAGGCGCTCCTGGCTCAGAGCTGGCTCTGGGACCACCACTCAGGGACTCTTGTTGTTCTCAGACATGCTTTCTAAAAGACACAAGCTTCTAAAGTCACATCTCACAACCTTTTGCCAGTGTGCACATCCCTGGACATGTTTTCCAGAGAGATACACAGCTCAATGTATGGCCGAAGTATGCATGCATCGTGATCTCTGACCCTGCTGGATGTGCCAGCATTTTTGATGTCAGGTGGCACTGGTTAGTGCTATGGGAGGAAGGATGGATTCAGATGTATAGCTTAGGGGCATAGGCACGGCCAGAAGCAGCCATCTCTGCCCTTACTGACAGGAGCAGCATTCTCCAGCCTTTCTGCAATTTCAACAGTTGCTTTACTTTCTACTGCAGTAGCAGCACTGCCTTGGCATAGCATCTGCTGCTCACCTTCAGGCAAAACTCAGTGTTGCCCCAATGCCCAAGAAGACCCTCATAAATGTCACAGCCTTGTATTGTTTTGCAGTACTCATGGATCTGGGTTTCTGAGTTAGTTACCTCTGCACATCTCTCAGAAATAACTTCATAGACCCTCATGGCTTGGAATGTATGCTGTAGGGTGTGCATGCGCTTTTTGCAATTGCTACAATGTGGAGGATTCTGGAAAAAGCCCTACTGCAGTGAATCTCTCAAACTTTAATTTTGTTTTACTCTAGCCTGTAAAATCTACTGAGTTTCCGTTCTTCCAAGAAAAGGTCTTTGGACTGCTCACTCTTGTGTAATCTTTGGTCCACAAAGATTTCTCAGTTTCACATGATTGTTTGTCTATATCCATATGTCTTCTGCAAAACTTGCCGTGTGCTGTTCTCGTAACAAAGCTGATGAGATTAATGTACAGCTTGTGATCAGTACTAGTAGTTTTGAAAAGGCGTTTAAAACTGTTTCAATCCAGGCATTACCTGTATTTTAGCATTGTGCTGTGCTTGAGCCAGCTTCTCGCTCCTGGGTGTCTTTGCTTACAGAACCAAATGTGGGAAGAACTGGCGGGTTTTATGTTAAGGTTACATTCTTACAAGAGCAGCATGTGATTAATGAAGGCTTTGAGCTTGTTATAGGCACGGGCAGTCTATGCTGTAAATGACTATAAACACAGCAGGAAAAGGTAATGTAGCTAATTCTAAGCCAATGTTTATAAACAACTTGTCAAACTTTATCACTGTTGGTTAATGTCTATTAATAATGTATTAATGCTTTATAAACTATTTATAAATGGAACCTTAATATAGGAGGAAACTTATGCAACTCAGTTCTGTGCCTGTGGTTAAGTACAGTATCTTCTTTAGCTCCAGAATGCATGGGTATTTCTTCTGAAGTCCAAAGAATAGTACTGCACCAACACTAAATGTTGCTGGCCTTGATAAATGCGAAGCTGATAATGTTCAGTAGGTTCTGTTTTGGTACCAACTTATTACCAGCTGGATTCCCCCGAATGTTCTGCTCTGATCCCTCTCCAAGTGATTGAACATGGAAGGTTTGCAATATTTGGTCACTGGTCCCAAGACTCATGGTGGATAAATACACAGAGGACAACTTTGCTGTGTGATCATAAGTGACCAGTTCACCCTATGTTTGATCTCCTGATCCATGGAGAAAGTGCAGTGCTGCTGAAGAGGAAGTAATTCACTGGCCTTAAGTAAAGAAACGAGCCAACAACCCTCTGGAGTTGCCACCAGGAAACATTAAGCTCAGGTATCTTGTTTGAACTCAGTCCAGATGAATATACCTCCTTGCTCCCTCCCTTACACAGGATACCTGCAGGGACAAACTAAAAACTAAATTGATGTCGCTTCTTCCTGGAGCTCAACACTGCTTTGTGCATAGTTGAGACTACTGAATGTGTCATAGGAATGGGACATTTTATAAAACCATATTCACTCTGAAGCTGATTTTAATAGATCACAATACCGCTGTGATAAATACTTCAAGACAATAGGAAGTAATAACTGTGTTTCAAAATGATATCTAAACCAGTTTTTCATATTTCTCCTTCACAGTCAAATCTCCATTATCCATGAGTGGATTACACACTTTGCAAATTAACTAAACCATGCTAAAAAATGAAACTCATCTTTTTTTCTCTTTATATTTATGAGTCATTGTACATCTTCCTTTTCAAAGATAAGCATGGTGTGTTATGCTCGACTGATTTACATACAGTGTAAACTGCTTGTAGAGTCCTTTTTCTTTTCTTTTTTTCCTGCCTCCCTTTATCTGGGCCACCGATCATTTGCCCTGGATATGACAGTTGACAATGCATCCACCCTACCTCAGCAGCCTGTGGTCCTAAAGAGTCACTGTAACGAGGCAGAACAATGAGCAAACGTCTGTACAGTACAACACACTTCTGACCTAGCAACAACACCCTGAGTCCCAGCTTCCTTCCCTAGACTCCC
Organism: Falco punctatus; assembly: GCF_963210335.1. NCBI lineage: Eukaryota > Metazoa > Chordata > Aves > Falconiformes > Falconidae > Falco > Falco punctatus. Next base: position 53,615,407 of record NC_137586.1, read on the forward strand.
TTTCCACCCAGCGTCCCATAATCTGGGAATCGAAATCTAAGACAAAAGTGGATGCATTCCCTGAGACATGTGTTTTTCATTTTCTTGGGTTTTTCCATTTTGATGTGAGGTGTATTTTGTAAAGGTTGACAAGCAGCGTAGCTGTGCATTAATGAGGCAGTGCAAGCTCTCAACATGTGTTCAGGGTTAGTCTGAAATTAATAGATGAGGGACAGTATGACCCATTGAGCTGTTTCTGATGATACAGTGTCACTAAAAGGAATGACCTGAGCTGTTCATTTCCATCTGACAAACATAGTCATTAATTTTAAAACAAGCCATAATATCTCTTCTATACTGTAATGCATTTTCTTCAAAAGTGATATATCTGAGCATGACATTTTACTGAGCTGCACCAATAAAGAAAAAGGTGAGATCTTCCAAAAATATATTGTAGTAAAAAGCCCAAACTTGTGTGTAATTTGTCTTAATTAAAGGTCTGTCAGAGGAACTTGCAAATTCACTGGCTGTGCTGAAAGATCAAGCAATAAGAAAGAGGCACTGTGTGAACCACACAAAGCAAGAAAATCAAATATTTTTTTAAACCATCTCAGTGATTTAAGAGTTATTGCCAACATTTGGAAAATGATAGGCTTACAAGACTCTAAATTGTTTTAACTGTCAGCGAAACATAAGCTCCTAAATGCCTACAGACCCCTGTCTGCAAGGACATTAAAGTGGAGTTAGGAGCAAGTGTCTGTTGATGGGACAGACCACAGGACACTGGGATGTTGGCAGCTCACAAGCCTGGACCCAGCTGCCTTCCACCTGCTGTATGTCACCCCACACTGGATGCATCAAAGGCAGATTTCAGCTAGCTGTGCAAAAATTGCCTGAGTTTGCCATAAGAGGCTGCAAAACGTAATGGGCTTAGGACTTATGGACTAGAATCTCCAATTCTCTTAGAGATCTCCTCAGGCAAAAGCATACAGTGTTTGTGAAGTACGAAGAGTAAGCTGTCATAGCCCTCCTCTGTTACCTCGTGGTCTGTTGAGCCCTGCAGAATAAAGTGTCATAAATGCCAGTTCTGGTGGATTTTTACTAAATACTCTGTAAAGAAAGGAAAAAAATGAAATATTTAAATGCTACCAAAGATCATTGCTTATTGCACTTCCTCTTGCTGTGTCTTTAATGTCTCTGTTGGTTGTGCTTCCCATTAACAAATCATGATGTTTGGCAACTGAGACAGCCCTGTTTAACAATGCCCCTGTCTGGTTTTATGGGAGATGTTCTGGCAACTGACATCTGAAAACAACCTGTCAAACAATTACAGTCAGTACAGAATCAATAAAAGCTCTCCTTCAAAAAGAGTGATGACAAATTATCCATCACTCCACACCGCTTCTTTCATTTTTCCAACTGATTTGTACTTGAGAGATTGGTCAGTGGCATCTGCTTGTTAGCTCACGTTCTCCTGTGGTAAACTTTTTGACGGGTTCCATTTGATGTGAGAATGAGACTTACAGGTTACCTCCTTGACAGGTTTTATTTTTGGCCTGCTGCTTCCATGAAAATGCAGAGCACCACCAAGCCCTTTGGGTCTTCTCTGTGCACTGAGCTCTCCTGATAGCCCCAGTGGCAAACTGTGTGAAGCGCCTTCACAGCAGTGCTCTGACTGGGGTCAAGAGCGCTTTCTTTTCAAAAGGCAGTTTTGGAGCAGTTGTAAAAGTTGATCCTTGTGCTCTCAGTGCAGTGAATGGGTTTGTACACTGTTGGTTCAGTAAAAGAGGCTATTGACACCTTGCCCATTAGCACAGGCAAAGTTTTTCACTTCTAGTATCAGCCTGGCAGTCAGTGAAGAGTTGAGAGAAGTCGCATTCACAGGCAGGCCACAATAGCAGGTCTCTGTCATGGCACTAGAGACACCAGCTTCACACTGAAATAGAGGAGAAACATCTGTTGGAGATCAAGTACTGCTTTCCACACACAGCTGAGCAAGAAGTAGCATTGGCAAATGATGCACTGAGACATGTGTAGAGCACACTGACAACAAGCTATCACCATTCTTGGGAAATAAAGCTCAGAAGGGGCTTCAATGAAAAGAAAAACAAATGGAGAAGTCAAATTAACAAATCTTCAGAATGTAAAGCGCATATATCCTAAAGCCAGCCTAAATCCCAAGGTCTGCATGCCTGGAAATTTATCCATTTCTCAATTAGGTAAAAAGAAATTCTTGATTTTTCTCTGTGTTTTGTTAAATAGGATTTTTCTCATTGTTTTTTAAGAAGGAACTAACAGGCAAGCCTTTTAACTAGGTATATCTCTGTTCTGGATCTGAATACAGGTATATCTTGCAAGGGCTGTTTCTCTTGTCCCAGGTTGATTTTTGCTGAACCAGTGAATTACTGAAACTTCACTATGGACAGAAAGCTACATGGTCATGATTCTTGTGACTTTCTAAGGAAAACAGAAGGACTTATAACATACCCATGCATTTAGGGAATGTTGCTTATATTTAAGTAAAAAGTTGAAAATCCCCTTAACAAACACTGATAGATTTTAGTCATAGTATTACTGAGAGAAACATCTGTTCTTGTAGTTCCTGAGATCTCAAATGTTCTGTGCTGATGCTCCCTCCACATCTGCTGCAAAGGCCAAAGCTGTAGAGGGTGGGATTTCTATCATTTTAGGGGAGTGTGGTACCGTAAAGGCAAAAGGGAGGAGGCAGGAGCTCTGTAAATCACGTAACTGTCTCCTAGTTGAAGGGAAACATGATGGAAAGAAGAGCTGACTTTCCTTTGTAAGACCTACACCTTACTGTGATAAGCAGTCGGCACACCTGGAGATCTGCTACAGGCTGTGCATCATAGGTGTAAATCAGAAGATAAATCTTATCATATATAAAGACAAGGAGTTGATCCTTTGCTTGGTTGCAGGGATGGTCATTAACCTGCTCTGAGTCTGATGGCATAGCCTGAGGAACAGACCTTTAAACCAGGATTTTTCAATGAAGTTAGAGATCTCCACCCAAAATTGCCTCCCTTCTTCTAGAAGTTAGTGGTACATATAAACTGGTAAGAAGTTCATTTCAAACTGAAAGAGATTCCCAGCTTCTCTACAGAGCACTAGGCTAATTCCTTGGGGAAGCTTTCACTCTGCCACACAACAAAATAATGGGATGCTGGCTGCACCCATCCTTCAATTCATCCTGTTGTGAAATTCTTGGTCTCATTTCTCTAAGACAGCATGTGCAAGGAAATGACACAGGTGCTCCTTGAGTGAATAATGTTACTAAGTAGAAGAAATGAGGAAATGTAGCCATTCAGTGCATCCTGCATTTCAGTGTGGTTAATTCAGCCAAAGGAGATACAACTATATTTTTCCTGGATTTTTCCAATTTCATTCAAGCCAGGTGCCATTTTCTTCCTAGTTTGTAACTTAAATTTATGTTTATGTGTTTGATTCTCCTTTTCTTTTTCGCTTCTCCCTTCCCTTCCCTTCTCCCTTCCCTTCCCTTCCCTTCCCTTCCCTTCCCTTCCCTTCCCTTCCCTTCCCTTCCCTTCCCTTCCCTTCCCTTCCCTTCCCTTCCCCCTGCCCTGCCCTGCCCTTCCCTTCCCTGCCCTGCCCTTCCCTTCCCTTCCCTTCCCTTCCCTTCCCTTCCCTTCCCTTCCCTTCCCTTCCCTTCCCTTCCCCCTTCCCTTCCCTTCCCTTCCCTTCCCTTCCCTTCCCTTCCCTTCCCTTCCCTTCCCTTCCCTTCCCTTCCCTTCCCTTCCCTTCCCTTCCCTTCCCTTCCCTTCCCTTCCCTTCCCCCTGCCCTGCCCTTCCCTTCCCTTCCCTTCCCTTCTCCCTTCCCTTCCCTTCCCTTCCCTGCCCTGCCCTGCCCTGCCCTGCCCTTCCCTTCCCTTCCCTGCCCTTCCCTTCCCTGCCCTGCCCTTCCCTTCCCTTCCCTTCCCTTCCCTTCCCTTCCCTTCCCTTCCCTTCCCTTCCCTTCCCTTCCCTTCCCTTCCCTTCCCTTCCCTTCCCTTCCCTTCCCTTCCCTTCCCCCTTCCCTTCCCTTCCCTTCCCTTCCCTTCCCTTCCCTTCCCTTCCCTTCCCTTCCCTTCCCTTCCCTTCCCTTCCCTTCCCTTCCCTGCCCTTCCCTTCCCTGCCCTGCCCTTCCCTTCTCTTCTCCCTCCTCAAATGATGGAGGAAATGAGGCTGAAATTAGAGAAGACAGTTCAAGAAAGACTTGGCTGGAGGAGGTTCAATGGAGGCCATCGAGTTGATGGGGCTGGAGCACTCACTCTGCAAGGAGAGGCTGTCAGGACGTGTCTGGCTCAGTCTGGAGCAGGGGCAACTTTGGGGCACCTAATAGCACCCTGGTGCCTACAGGGAGGGGATAAGCAGTACTTGCAGGAGTGGGAGAGGCACTGCTCATAATTTGAAATGAGAGTTTCTAACTGGATATACGAGATGGAAAAAAACCACTACAGGGGTAATAAGGCATCAGAACAGGGTCCAGAGTGGATGTGGGATTTCAGCTGGTGGTGGTTTTCAAGCACTGACTTGACAAAGCTCTGAACAACCTGTCCTGAACAAATAGGTGACCCCACTCTGAGCAGGAGTTTGGACTAGGCTCCTTCTCAACCTGAATCATTCTGTCATTCTAAAAACAAGAATAAGCACTAGAATTAAGAAAACATTTTTTGTCAAATAAGAACAAGAATAAAATACACTGAACAGCTTCCTTTTGCGACTCAGCCTTGACTATAAGCAATTTAAGCACAGTTAATTTCTCGCTATCATTTATGCTTAAACTCAATTGTAAAAATCAAAAAGAGGCAGGCAAAGGCTTCTCATATAAATATGCCATGCAGTCACTTAACTTCACACATGAATTCTGCTGGCATGGCTTCTAAGGTTGAACTCTGCCTTTGTATAAATCTGTGTAGTACTAACTTTAAATTTGCAAGTCTACTGTCAGTCCCAAAACCTTAGGGCTGTCTGAATCCTTGTTCCTGAGCTTGCAAAATGCTTAAGAGTCCTGCTTCTGTTTAAGTCCTTAGCTAATATTGACCTCAAGAAAAATACATGCAGTTGCTTTGCTGATCTCAGACTATAGTTAAGGAGCAGCTTACAAAATGATAGCTGTTTTGTATATTGTCTTATTCAATGGGAGCAGAACAGACAGCTTCAATACATCAGCAAGCAGCTGCCCCAGGGTACTGTGAAACGCACTTGCTGGGTTTGATTAAGTTAGTATAGCATTAGAGCTAGTCACTCACTGCAGAATCCACCTTCAAGCCAAAGTTTTGCAAACTCAGAGCTTGTGATGTGTGGTTGTGACTTGCACTGCACTTGTGTCTTCTACCAAGATACTGGTTTTTTCCATTTTTCTCTGAAAATGGGAAGGTCAGTAGCTGCAACAAGAAAAGACTCGAATACAAGAAAACTGCAGAGCTTGTAGGAGTTGTGAACCATGAAGATCACTCTCTATAAAGATGATAGTCATTTATCTTTGTTAATAATGCTAAGGATATTGCAAAAACTTGTAGGACATTCCCATCCAGGGCAAAGCACAGCACCCCTCCCCTACATCACATCCTTATTGTAGCTCTTACAGGACATTGACTGTTACAAAATGACCCAGAGCTGCGTGACAGCATGGCAGCAGCAGCACAGCCAATACACACGATGTAACTTATACTCTTGTAGCTCCATCTCCCATGGCCCTCTTAATAAGTGAGATCCTAGCTTTGATGCAAAAAATTAGGTCATGCCTGTAATTTGGGAGAAAACACTGTAAATACAATGTGTTAAAAGAACAGAAAGCCACTAAAACAATCTCAACAGTATTTTGTAGTTTTGTGATTTCTTAATCTATTTCAAACCAGAAAGATATAAAGGACATGAGCAAGGGAGTAGTTGTCTCAACTTTTCATTTATGAATTCTTACTAGTGGCAGTGTTGCAAAAAAACCCAACCCACCCACCCCCTAAAACCCACACCCCAAAAAATAAACAACAAAACCCTCAAAAATAAATAGCCTCTGATATATTTTCCAAGGAATTTGATCCCTACTCCACCACCAAAATAACACACACCCCATTTTTGAAACTGTTTCATCCCTACCTCTGAGGCACACTTTTTGAAAAGGAAGAGAAAGGATATTTTCTACTTGTTTTGCTAGATACGGGGAATGTATTCAGAACACTTTGGTTTTGAGTGACTAAATGGGAACTGAACACTGTGGGATATATGAAGGAATGTATTTTCTTGTAGACTCTGCTGGGATTTTTGTTACAGTTTCTGTGCTTCTCATTACCTACCAATATGAGAAAATGGTAAGAGAAATGTGTATTCTATGAGTAAGGCAGAGTCCTTACTCATAAACGTCCCTGTTTGGGGGTTTTTGCTGTCCTGTCAGCAGTCCCGGTTGCTTGCTGTAACTGTAAGGCCATGCGTCACTATGGCTGATACAGTCAGCTGATGGGGGGTTGTTTTCCATTCCATCAACAACTCATTTATCTGTTTGTGTTTATTTTTCTGGAAATTTGCTAACTTGTGTAGCTCAGGAAACTGGTATATACAGTTATTCAAAGAAGTCTCATTTTGAAATGGTTCCTCCACTTTAAAGTCACATTCACTTCATATCTTGTTGGACCTATCCTTCCACCGTCAACACTCTGCCTTGTTGCCTTGTTGATATCCCATGCAGATTGTTGAAATTCTTTTTGTCAATGACAACAGTGGGACAGTATTAACCTTCTCATAGTTCAGCTTTTTTTTCATAGAAGGTGAATCAACTTGCCAAAGTGACCTTACTAGACATACGGGCAAGTTTGGAACCAGCTCTGTTAATCAGGGGTGCAAAAGGAAGGCTCTGTTCAGCACTTGTAGGATGAGATATTAATACAATTCTGCTCATATCAGGACAAAGCCAGTACATACCCTTTCTATACCTAGCTCCTCCTGCTTATGGGGAAGGCTACCACCACCCCTGCCAGGGACAGCATTACTTTTGGTCCTGGGCAGAGCTGGGATGGACATGTAGTGCCCATCCTTTGCATTGTGTCTGGCCCCAGCGGGCCCAGAAGATGCCATTTCTAATAATGGGCAGGTAATACAACCCTGAAGGCTAAGTTTCACTAGATCCCCCACAACTGAAGTAGGTAACTCTTTTACCGAACTGAGACCCAAGAAGTCACAGGTGTTAGCTGTTGAATCTGGTGTATAGAAAACAGCTTCTTTACTTGACTGTGATTCCCAGTCCCACACACAGACCTGCCTTCCACCCACTGCCTGTATGTTGCCTTCCTGTCCAGTTTTTCTCAGACAGCATGAGTCTCTCTGAGATATCTGGCATCTCTAGAAAGGGCAGGATTGTTCCACCCCTGCTGGCCTGCCTGGTGGAGAGAGGAACTGGTGGGAGGTCTGGAGTAGTACAGTGAGTCCATTGCCTGTTTCATTGTGCTTTAGGATTCCTGAAGGGCACCCGAAGGGGGATTGCCCTGCCTAATGCGTGGTCCTGTCATACTGGGAAGCAAAATGGCTTATTACACCCTTATGTCGGAGGACTTCAGTCCTGGGGGAAGAGCTGTGCGCCTGATAAAAAGTATTTTTTTACATCTTGCTGAGTAAATTTAGTATTAAAGCATTGGGATCATGTGGTGGAAAACTGGGTTAAATCCTGGATCTCTGCTAGTTTACTTTGGTAACTGTAATCAAGTATTTAAAAATAAATTTATGAAGCAACACAGATCTCCCAGCCACTGTATTCCATCTGAAAATGGAGCTAATTTTTGTCCTTTCTAGTCATTTTTTTGCCAGAAGTTCAGAACTTAGATTGAGTCTTGCTTTGGTTTTAAACACCTCCCAGCATTATTTGAACCTAATTTTTGGCTGAGGCCTCTCATTTATAGTAGTGCAAAGGAATGAGTCATTGTTCTCAAGTTTCAGAATTGCTTTAAGCTAGTAAAAGATCCATAGAGAAAATAAAGGGGTGGTCCTGTACCCCTCATCCTTACCTCCCCATCCCCAGCTGTGCACTGACATCTTTTACTAGCTTTAGTGCCTATGTACATATGACCAGCCAGATCAGTGACCTGATCTGCCTTAAAAGTAACAACTTACTGTCTCATGGCGTAATTTTTCATGGTTTGTCTTCTGTCTTATGATTACCCTTGTCCCTTGTTGCCAACACAAGAGGAGAACAAGAACAAAAGCAGAAGAGCAAGATAACCTCTTTAGGGAATAGATTGCAGTATATCAGTCATAACCTTGACAAGTAGAATAAATATCTTCATGCCAAGGAATATAAAAAAAATCCAGGTATAGAAAAGCTATTTGTTTTCCTTAGGTGTTTTATACAGAAACCCCATACATGTGAATTGGTTGCTGTGGTTTTGGGTTTAGGACCCCCCTCTTGGGCGATGGGAGTGGGTGCTTCTTGCTCTCATTAGTGCAGTCCTTGCATTATCCAAAGCTGTACGTCTGTTTTATCAAATGCATATCATTTTTTCAACATGTGCTTGGAAAAAATAGTAGCATTGTCATACTCTTAAACACAGCACAATAATTTGCCCCAGAGCTCCAAAGTAGATGCAAAGTGGAAGATTCTACTGTCTGATAAAGATTATCTGCTGTTTCCTGTTCTAGAGACGAAAAATGAGCAAAAATAAAGGTCATCTGTGTTTATATTAACAATACAACAGTTCCACTATGTTTTGTAACAAAGTTTGGTCATTATTTATCCACTTGTCCATTATATCATTGCTTTGAACTCTCTGGGTTTGCTTATCATGATATTTCTAAAATCTGTAAACAGTCAGGGAGAAGTATTTCTAGTTTTCTAAATAGAACATTAGGTCATTTTGTTATCAGAGAAATATAACACTACCCATCTGTTGTTGTTCCACATGTGGAACAGCAGGCAGCCTTTTCCTAACCGTTAATTATTTCAAGGAAGTCAGTACAGCAACTTTGCCATATGCACCCAGTTTCATTTCTGCTCCCCGCAACAGCTATCCATGAGGTACTGGCAGTGCTGTGCTAAGACAACACACCCATCCACTCAAACTCTAGCTGAGAACCTTCTTTTGATACAGTTTGCCGCAAGTGTTTTGTGGAGCAAAAGTAGAGTTTCATTTTCACTTTAGGGCATTAATTCAGCTCTTGGTTCAAAATCAAGTTTTTATCTTCCTTGAAACCTCTGGAAATGGTGAGATTCTCTTCTCCCTAAACCTGGGGTATCGTTACCTGTTAGATCACTGTACTGCTTCTGGCAGCAAGATGTCTCTCTTGTTACTCCCATATAGTCTCTGATACAGGAGGGCAGTAAAGAGGACAAGAGGAATAATAGTTAACTGGATCTGAAAATCCTAGGTCCCTTTATGGTTCGTTGAAAGCATATTCTTCCATGTCAAAAGATGACAGAAATGTTGACGTAAATGGGTTCATTCCCAAAGTAAACAGAAAGGCACTGTGGTTAGAAGCTCCTCTAGGCAGGTATTGTATTTCTGCAAAGTATCTCTGGAGTGCTTAGGAAACCTTGCTAATCCTTTAAAGTGCTACAGTAGTGCAGAAGCACAAGACCTTATTTCAAATGGAAAAATAAAACTAAGGAGTTACCACAGTGGTGCGATCCCTTTTTGAGTTTAGAGAACAGAGCAAATTGCATGTGAACTTTGTGCAACATCTCACCTTCCCATATACCCCTCTCCCAGTTCCCACCACCTTCCCTCTGCAGTACCACCTCCTTCAGTCACATCCTGTGCCCTGGGAGTCATCACCTCCACTGCATGAATAAGTACACCAAACTGTGTCAGGATGTGGTGCTTGTGTCTCTAAGCCTCATAGAGATTTACATTTACATAGCAAAATTCAATTATCATCTTACTCTTAATGAAAGTGTAAATGAAGAAATGGCTTGGGGGCACCAGCTGGGTCTCTGTGGGCTCTCTTTGCTTCTCAGGATGGCTCATAGCATAGTATGTTTGCAACACACTGAGCCTAGCCTGGGCCATTGGGGTTTTCTGAAAGACCTGTGGTGTCTTCTTTTCTGGAAAGATTATGTTGGGTTGGGAGCTGCTTGGTTTTATTTGTTTTGAGGATGGATTGTTTCTGCTTTGTTTTTTGGAAGGTTATTTTTTCCTGGTTGGCATTATGCTGTACAAAGCACACTCCCTATGGGTATGGCACATTGCAATGCAAAGAAGGCCCAGACACTCTTCATTATAAGAAATGTCTCCTTCACAGAGATTTCATCTCAGCAACACCTTCCATACCTGTTCACAACTTCTTCTCCAGCTTCTCACCTTGACCAAGATCACTATATCCACCTTTCCTTCATCAGGCATTGCATAACATTGCCCTGGCAAAACTGTGACCTTATAGGGAAGCGTGACATTCAAGAGTCCAAAGTTTGTGTTAGGTGTCTTCTAAGAAATCTGTCAGAAGAAAGTAGTGAGCATGGGAAGGAAAGACTGAAAACATTTCATGAGCCAGAAGTACTCCCCAGACCAGATTATGAGGAAGCTTGCAATAGAGTCCTTGTGTAGATATTATATGGGCTTTAGAAAGGAGCGTGGACCCATGTGGACCAGTGGGACTAGGGTAATTTTTCTTTAGGGACTAGCTCGATGGGAATATGAAGAATATTTCCAATTTATCTTGAAAAATCTGAGAAATATCTAAGTTATGTACCTATATCAGGATACAGCTTTGTGTACTTTCGTGCGGTAGAGATAACATTCTTTGTTTTATACACACAAATCACATGCACAAGGAACAAGAGAAATGAGGTGCATGAAAAGTGATTGAGAACGAGCTGAGAAGACAGCACTTACTGGAAAACTACCCAAATCCTCTCATGAGGAAATGAAGATGATAAAACTGGGAGGACAGGTGGCTTTGAAATTGCTCCACAGTGTGAGAAATTCTCCTGGGAAATGGATGTAGCATCTTCCCCTTTCTGCAAAAGAAAGAGTGTGCTCCTGGCTTGAGGGAAGGCAGTGGGAAAGTGTGAACTATGATGAGACTCAGCCCTATCCAACTACCAGCTTGTTCCTCAGACAGATTAGCCCTGCTCATACTGCTTGATGCATTATCTACCATGTGGAAAATCCAAGCTAGATGCTGGTTTGCTCCATATGGATCCCCTCCATGACTCCACTGAGGTACATGCTTTCAGGACCCTGTGATTTCCCTAAAGCATGTACATGCTTTAAGGACCCTATCCCACTCATCAAAAAATTTATAACCAGGGACCTGGTTAAAGAAGAAATTTTACTGAGAAAACTTGCTTTCTTTGAGGTCTGTCTTACTGCAGGTAACTGTTATGTCTCTGTGGGTTCAGATAGTTTTCAATGTGAAGGCTAGCTGGAGTTTTTTATGCCCTAGAGAAGAGGCATCCGGTTTGAGTTGGGTTTTTTTTTTAGTTATGTAATTCCCAGCGACCTAGAACTGTCTGCATGGACTTGGACTACTCTTAATATATCGAAAAACCCACAATAATGTGAAAATTAATTGCAAGTGTAAGTTAAATATGAGGTTGGGGTTTTGCTTTCACATTTTTCCACTGTGTACTTTTGTGTGCATGTGCACATGGTTATGACTTCATGGACCAGGGTGCAGGTGAGATGACTTCTAAGCATATTAGTACCATTAAGCATATTCCATCCTTGAGTGTTATCCACTTGACTGTAGTCCCCCCCATAAGGACTATGTCATATAGCAGCAGAGACCACTATAAAATGTGTGCTGTACTTAGATCAGTGCTTTACCCTAAACTGGATGCTTCTGCAAACACATTTAATTTTACTCACTTGTTTTTCTCAGCTTTGAGTATCTTTCATCCAAACAGCTTGTTACATACTAGGGAAGTCCCTTGGCCTAACTTGTGATCCTATCTTATTTACATGTCAGGAGCGTAGGTTGTGCCTGTTCCCGTATTAACCATACACTACATAATTCAATAATGCAAGTTTAGCACCAAGAACATTGCTGTGACTCTTAAAGATGATATTTTCTCTTGCTTATGAGGCTGGCAACTGGTGTTGCATGAATTGCTGGATGTAGCTGTGCCCATTTCACAAAGCCCAGCTTGAGGACAGAAGAACCCACTAATACTACGACAGTTTTCCACCAGAAGATGCCTGCATGTAGCCCTACTCTCTACCTAGATCTCTGTTACAGAAGTCTGTATCAGCACCAACATGACTTCTAAAGATGAGAGCACTGCTAAAGGCAAGACAAAGGTTTTTCAGCACTTTTACATTTCTGTCTGCAAATCTTCTAAGGGGACTTTATGAAACACATAGTAAGTATATAATAAAAACATATAAAATAGTAGAACAGCAATAAAGTAAATTAAGGTAAGGGTAAGTTAGGCTTTAGGAGGTAAGCAAAGAGAATATAACGGGGGGGGGGGGGGGGGGGGAAGAATGAAGGTCACCTGTTTTCTATCAGAAATGTAGTTCAGAGCTCAAAATCCATTCCCACAAGGACAAAAAGATGTGCGTGACACGTGAGGAAATGAAGTCTCCAGGATGTGCCTTGGGAGTGCTCTAGGACACAGGCATTTTGGAAAGAGGTGATAATGGCCTTAAAGGGCAGTGATGAGATTGCGGAACTCCTGTGTGTGGGTTCTGGAAAAAAAGATATATTTTGAAAAACCCCAAAAAACAAAAGCTCCCGGAAACTATGAGCAACTAGGCTAATTGTAGACACTTCGAAAATGGAAAGACTTTTTTTTTTTTTCTTTTTTTTAAATAGGAGCTTTTGTAATCTGGCTTCTGTTCAAGGCATAAGGAAAAATGTCTTGATTTCTGTCTCTGTTATGTGCACTTTTCACAGTCACAGACTGCAAACCTAAAATAAGGCTAAACTCAAAATATTCCACCACACTACTTATCAATCATTAGGAAGTAGCCTGTTTTCAAGGATGAGTCCGTAATGCTATTTCCATTTTTACCCATCCATCAAATGGGTAAAATCACTTAGGAAATAGTTGTATATCTGACAGACAGATATTTAAGCCAGTAAACTTAAGTTGCAACTTCTGATTATAGTAATTTATATAAATTAGGGGGAAATTGTAAAATATAGCTCTAGAGCCCACTACCAACTCCAGTGGACCCATGTTAGACAACTCTCTTTTTGCTGCTGACATCTATGCATTGCTTAGTGTCATCCTCACTGAGATTGTAACATTTGTCTTACTGGAAGCATGGCCAGATCTCTGTCAGACAGTGTACCTGACCAGATTCCCTCTGAAATCCATGTTTCTTACCCTAGTTACACTCATCATCTTGCAGTGATGTGTAAATGTGTGAAATTTTCACAGAGTCTGTGAAAATGGTGTTGAATGGTAGGTTTTCAGATAGTTTTTTATCAAAATCAATTGCAGGAGTCCTTCTTTGTTTCATATTTTGTTCTAAGGACTCATAGAACAACCTTGAAGGCTGTAACCCTGCTGTGAAATATCTCCAGACTGTTGATCACTAGGGTCTGGAGCAAGGCCCATTTTTTTGCCAAGGCTGCTGAAAAACTATACAAAGATAAGGCATTTAAATTAAAATCAGAAACTTGTGTGCTTCTGCTCTGCATTTGGATTTGGGTTTGGTTTGTTTGTGGAGTATTTTTCAGTATTCAGTGATTTCCTATTATCTTTGTTGCAGGATTGTCCTGCTGGTGATATCTGTGCCAGTTTTGTCTGAAGTGTTAATCTGTAGACCTTGCTATTTCATGACTCTTGATGATATGAAATGGACACTTATAAAATAAGCTGACTCTTGTTTTATACTCCACTTGTATTTGCTATTTGGTGATGGAGAGCGTAATTTTGGAAAGTTAAAGACCTGAAATCTTATTCAAGGATGAAAAAGGAATCTTGCACAGATAGTTTTCTTAGGTTGGTATAGCATCTTTTCACAATCTTCAGGGTCTCACAGCCCATTACATCCTTTTGAGTGCATCTTGATGTGACCTGTTTTCATACATAATGGTCTCCAACTTAGTCCCAGAAGCGCACACTAAACAGCAACAAAGAGGAGGCTCTAGGAGGTACCCCAGTGCTGTTACTGAAATCTACTGCCCAGCATCTCGTCTGCTTTACATGTACAGAAGGAGCTATCACTCACAAAGCATTTGGTTCCTTCACTAACTGTCTTTTCTAGGCTTTAAAGGTTCTTGAGAAGCACTGCAATTACTGAAAAATCCAGGAGAAATATACAAAACTGAGTCTTGAGTTGATTTTTTGAATCATGTTTGAAAACTACAATTCAGTCAGCAAAAGATCTGAGTTGGTGCGCAAGCTATATCCTTTTCTCTCTTTTCCTTGGTTTAAGCCAACAATTAATCATGGCACAAGAGGTAAATGAGTGGAGGATTTCAGTATAAACTGTGCTGGTGGATTGGTAAACATTTCTGGTATTGTTGCAAATAACCAACACAAGTGTAAGGAATGGAAGTTTAGCTTTAGGCCTGTATGTTTACTGTTATGACTTTAAACTGTTTATAAGAAGAAGAGTACTTTAAATGTTCCTGGGAAGATGGGCAAAACCACATGGCTACTAAGGGTTTAACTGAGACAAAGTGTTTGCCTTAAAATTCAGAGAAACATGGTCACTTTGCAGGCGTGGTTTGTCATTTAAAACATTGCTGTTGATACTGTGCTGTGACGTCAGCCTGAAACATTTATGGTAACTGCAAAAACAAGGTGTATTAGAAGCTGGGAGGCAACATCTGGACTCTTCCTTATCACTGTGTCTTCAAACAGAGATAGTTCAGAGCTGTCCACATGCAGCCCCATCCCCCACCCCCATTCCTACTGTTTCTATTGGAGTCATTAAGACGTTGACTTAAATGTCTTTAAATAAAACCCTAGGTCCACGATGTATGGTGGTCGATGAAGGTGCAGTCCTTACAGTGACCAGTAAAACCTTTATCTGGATTTTGCACTAGCTAAGCCACCAGCTAAAAGCTTTGGAGAGACGGGTGCTCTTCTCCTGGGGATTCTGAACCGGACATCCCACCTCCCACATCTGCCAGGATGCCTGCTGTGGCAGCTGCCCTCTGCACCAGGGAGCTTAGAGTCTGTGGCTCAAATTCTTCCTCTATGGGAGAAAGGTCACCCCACCGTTTCCCAACATCAAGAAATTCAAGAGACTAGCAAAGTGTTACGGTTTCAAGCAATTTTCTATCCTATTAAAGCTGTTTTACCCTGCAGAGGTAACTAGAAACTAAAAGAGAGCATAGCTCATACAGTGCTGGGATGCAACAGCAAAGCCCTCAGTTCCAGCCACTGTTCCAAGGCCTTTTTAAACATCCTGTGAGGTTTGGCACCCTGACTCAGGATTTGCAAACATGTGGCGTTGGCAAGTAAGAAACTGAGCTGCTGCTGCCAGTACAGGTGGGGAAGGGTGTCAGGAGGAGAAGGTCCCTCACCTTGGTTAAAGTGCTCTCACAGCTGTGGCCTTAGTCCACTCAGCAGCAGTTCACAGAAGCCTAGTGTTACCTGAGGAGGAGTTTTTATCTTCAGACCATCCAGGGCAAAAGGACAAACATGTAGCTTGCCATAGGTGCTACTATGACTGCCTAAAGTTAAAAACAACAAAAAAGCTACTTTGTCGAAGTGAGTGTTCAAAGAGTGGATTTCAGGCTGAAGTCTGCACTCATTAGCAAGAGATACACAAGGAAAAATGCAAACAACATTGCTTGTCCTCACCTGAGAGCTCTTTGTTTGCCTTATTAACATCCTTAGCTCACTGCTTTTTCACGGTCAAGAAGGCTGCTGGATCATGGTTGACTCTGTAGAGCACGTCAACAAATGGCATGCCCCCCTGAGGAATCTTTAATTTAGGTAGGAAAGACCAAATATGGAAGAGAAGACAAACATCCCTTGTCATTGGTTTTGCTCTATAACCTTGACTTCTCTGTGCACTTGGATCTGATGACAACAAACTAAGCTGTCTTTTTCAGCATGTGCCAGTCAAAGGAGACCATATCATTTTGTGTGACTTTTCCTTTGCAGGTGAACATAGCCTCTTTGAGACTGCCCTGAAGTCAGCTCCTACAAGCTGGTAGGGTTTTGTGCTCTTGCTGTATTTGTGACCTTTTTCACCTAAGGTCTTTCTGGGCCGTACTACTGAAGCCTTCACTGGGTTTATCCTCCCTTTGTCCTTGTGCCTCACACGTACCTTAGGGAGCTATCTCCCAAACTTTTGACCAACACCGAACCCATTGAACATCCTCAGTATTACACATGCTCTGTTACTGCAGCAATACATATGAAAACCTGTTCCGTGTCACAGTGCAGCTCCTATGCAAAGTGGAATGAGGAAAATGTGAGTGAGCCGGAGGGGTAAGATGCCTTAAGTGCAAAGGATTCCAGTTACATACAACCTCTGCCAGGTGCCTGGAGGAATTCCTCTCAGGTTTAGAGGAACTGCCACATAATGGTCTTCTGGATATCCCAGGGCTTGCTACATGGGGAGTATCGTGGACAGAAGATAAGGTTTAGTCCAATCATATATGGATATTCTTTGGTGCTTTTCTAGTCTTTCTAAATGACTCTAATGTAGAAGTAGCCCTTCAAAACCATGCTATCTGGGCTGGTATTTAGCTTGAGCAGTCAGATTTTACTTTTTAAGTCTCTGCCTGCAGCCCAGCTGACTGTTGTAGTAACACAGAGTGTTTTCAAGCTGCTGTAGATGTGTAGAGGTATTCAGGTTGCCATGCTCAGTTTAGCTGATAAGGAAGAGCTATCAATGCAACCAGTTTCAAATGTATAGCTAACATCTACCTAGAATACAGACAGCTCGTTCTGGCCCTGCAGGTACCACTGAGATCATAGCTGGGCCCATAGCAATATGTTTGCAAGGAAAAGGCAATTAATTACAGACTGACAGGCTCAGTTAGCAGAACTACACTATGCCTCTTTATACAGCAAAAGGCCAAGTTAATTATCTCTGGTATACAGGATAGCTGCATGTGTCTAATGGCCTTTGCTCCTTCCTGGAGGGAGGGATAGTTTATTATTTGCTAATTCCAGATTAAAACTGCTAAGAAATTTGGGTTTTATTTTTCTTTGTGCAAATTGCCTGGAATCCTTAATCCTGCTATTACTTCACTTACCTTCTCTCAAAAATCAGAATATGAAAAAAAAATCTATTTGACCAGGCATTTATATATTCAGTTGTATTGATACATTTAATCTTTTCATAAAGATAGGTATCATTTTATGTGTGTATTTGTGTACATGTACACATACACATATATAAAAACTTATATAGAACTAAGTATACATGTTCTATATGTGTATACACACACGTGTACTTTCTCACTAGCACCCTGATATTCAGCCACCTGCTGAAAGAAATCACATGATAGATTTCCTTCCTGACATTCATCTTGCAGCAATGCTCTCTTTATCACAGTACAGTGGTAGGTTAGTGGAAGGATGAACAAGTAGACTTTTTGTTTTGTGAATGAGCCGTTGCAGCAGTCTCATGCTCGTAATGAGATTTCACCCATGAGCTCTCTCCATTGTCTTGCCAATAAAGCCTGTAAAAAGAAAGTTGTATCAGCAGCACTTCATTGAAGTTGCAGGTGATCCTGTGCCAAGGGTGGGGAGAGGAAAGAGTGTGTTTCAGATTATGGGTCACAGAAAGAAAGCAGAAGAACTTTTGGAACATTTCTAAAGGAATGATCATGGAATGAAGACAGACACTGAGGCATAGGTCTATGGAGGATGTATGAGGCTGGTCAGTTGGAGCTTCTGGTGGATTTCTGTGCTGTAATCACCCTGTAGTCTTGCCTCAACAATGAAGAATGACTCAGCACAGCTTTACTCCAACCGTACATTGCATGTGGGAATCCTCATAACATGGTCTTCAGTTTTTTAGCATTTAGCATGCACCATGGACAAGCATTACAACCTAGCGGGCCATGTTTCAAAACATGAGTTCATGCTTGGACACCTGGATCCTGATTCAAGAAGACAATTAACACTTCCTAACTCTTCTTGACTTCTAAGGAGCTAATGCAAGTGCTTGGTGTAAAGCGTGTGTGTCTGTAAGTGCTTTGCTGAATCCATTAATAACAGCTTATATTCTCATCACAGCCTCTCACCTCAGTTCCTGTGCAGGTTAATCACATTTATGAAGTTCATCGGAAATATGAAACTAGTCATGGGTCAACCAGCCATGAATCATCCGATATATTAAAATATGAAGTGCACTTGTAAAAATCATGTTGTGCCAGCAGGCATTCTGTTCAGAGTGGTTAAAAATCATGGAATAAGTTACTCATTGTAAATTACTCACCCATTTGTAATAAACAAGTAGTTTTCACCAGGAATCTTGAACTGTTCTGTTAAATAAAGCAGAGATATAAACTAAGAATGGGAAGGAATCTGGTAAATGGCTTTTGCTGAGGCACTGTGATTGAACCTATTTAAAAGGTTTTATTAGATGTTAAAAACCAACAACAAAGGACTGGATTGACTCTGGAGACCAAATCTCTGATTTGGACCCAGCAATGTTCTTGTCTGGCTGCTTTTACAGAACAGAGAGTAAATGACACATAAAAGGATTCATGAACAGAAAGGGTTTGGAAAGGTTTGGACAAATAGATAAGGAACACTACTTATACAGCTGGGTCATAAGAGAGATGAAAAATCACTAAAACAAGGTTCATTTAGGAAAAATGGGAGCTGTGCCAACCCCATATCCAAGGCCAGAATGTATTCAAAAGGCTGTTTAAGCAAAGGTCTGGAGTGGACAGAGGAAATCAACTTAAAGAGAAATGTGTTATGTGATCAAGACTGTAAAAATAATGGTTAATTTAAATCCTATAAACATCAAAGTGTTTGCTTCCTAAAGCTGGGTTGTAATCGATCCTTTTTTTTTTTGTTATTCTGGCTTGTTCCCTGTATGCAACTGTTAGAAGGTTCCACTGTTTCTGAGGAATGATGATAACCTGAAAGGGACATCAAAAAAAGAAAGACAAATATTTACTATCTGTGAGAATGTACATAGGAGGTGGTAAATGGTACAGAATGACCTTACTACAGGTGTGTGGCACTGCTCTACAGCAGTCACCTGACACAGCTTGGCTGGCTTACATCTCTTGAGATACTGGTCCTTCAGTAGGGTAAAGTCTTAAAAAATTAATTTAAATGTGTCAATGATCTGTCTTGTTAGGGTAAGTCTTGTTAAAATTAGTCCCTTCCCTTGCCTTCTTTCTGCACTGTTTCTCTAAAACATCTATGCAACCTAAATGTGAAACACAAGACAAACCTGGAAAGTGAATGGAACAAAAGGAAGACAATTCAAACACATCTTTCAGAGCATGAGGATGACCCTAAATGTTAAGGTTTTAGGCAGACAAAGTATCTGTAGAGTCTAAAGATCTGGGAACAGAACCCTGGCACAGGGCAAGGGCTTGTAACGATTATCCTTGGAGAAATATGTTTCCCAATTTCAAGTGATTTTGGCTATCCATGTGTGAGTGTATACAAATGTACTTTTTTTCAGTTTAATAATGCAATTAAATGGTGCCCTACTCTGCAAGAGACTTTACGTTTAGATTCTCAGAGATATTTGTCGTTGTGAAGTAGTTGCCTGAATCTAGACTTTAAACTCTGGATCAGAAATGCCCTTAACCATTTGTTCAGTTTAGGCACCCTCTTTTGAGCCAACTGTGCAGGTGAAGGTGGCAGCATCAGCTCATTAGAAGCTGCCACCTGTGCAATTCTGCTGGCAGAGTGGTTCCCCAATATGCTGTAGGCAAAAACAGCTGGCATAACACAAACCCAAGCCATGTAGTATAAGTGTGTAAACCAGTCTGGTTGATTTTCCCTGAGGTGGTGATGAGCACCTTGGGGATGATATCATCATAATCTGGCTTAGCTCCTCCGTGCAGCGTCAGAATCTGTCTGTAGCTGTAAGGCATGGCACCAGCACCACCACATTTATTGTAATGTTTCGCCTGCATCTGGCTTTCAAGCTTCAAATTGGAAAAACATGCAAGCAAAACTGGCACCCTAAAGATGCTGAAGAAAAAAAACCAAAAAAAAGAAAGTAATTTTAATATGACAACTAAGGGATGGTAAACAAAATGAAAACTCTCATGAGACAGGGGAGAGCTTTCCTTTATTTCGGTTTGGTTTATTCTCATTTCATGTCTTTCTTTACAAACATTCAGAAACAACAGTGAAGCCTTCTCAGGTTTTGGGACTATGGTACACTTCTCAGAGGACAGCTGATTTTCCTAGGAGCTTTGTCATAAAAGCTTTTCCCATCCCTGACACAGGTGGGCTCCCTCCTTCATAATACTAATTGCTGTTCATACCATGAGGAGACGTTTTGCCAAAGAGTTTTGACAGACTGTGTCTACAAGACACTGACAGAGTATGGTTGGCCTTCACAGTCTAACAGACAGAGCGCAGAAACCTGTATAATATGTGGGATTGTGTCTGCAGGAGGGCTGGTTAAAGGAACAGAGTGAAGAGTGCATCAGGACCCACTCTCAAACAGCCTGCACAAAACTATATCTGCAGTTTCAGGCCAGTGCATTGACTGAAGTGGTGGTGATTTTGATTTTCGCCCCCACCCACCTCCAACATTTGTAAAGTTGAAAGAGAAGTGTGCTTCACTTCAACTCCTTCAACAGAAGGAGTTCAGGGCTGGGAAATTTAAAACTGCCAAAATACAACCAATGTGGAGTTTTCGCTGCCACCAGGAAAAGTACCTGTTTTGGTGAAAGTCAGGCAGCATGACCCCTTCTGTAATTTCTAGTAATGTAACATGAAAGTAAAACAGAGGCAGAAAACAAGAGTAGAAGATCCAGAAACAATGTGGCTACCAGCAGGCATCCACCCGCTAAAATTTACTAAATTGTAGCTTCAATTTATCTATTGTCTCAGTAGCCTTTTTTCTAGGTATCCATGTACAGCCACCTCTAAGGGCTTGGGACTGTAAAGGGATCTTCTCTTATAGATGAAAAGTCACAGAAAACAGTCTCTCTTGACTGTCAACAGGAATCAAATAGGACAAATGTTTTCTGCATTCATGGTTTAAAAGAAACTGATGTTTCCCCAACAGCTAGTTTCCCAGTGTCAGCTGTGTTACTGCAAGTCCTCATGTATCCAGCCTCGATGGCAAAAGCAACCAGTTTCCATATGGACTGGGAGATCATTTTTTTCTGCTGAATTAGCCACCCCTGACAGTCTTTCCTGCAGGTGTGGGTATAGTCCCCTACGATCTGCCCACAGTGCATTTGCAGAACAACACTGCCAAGATACCTGGCCCACTGGGCAGTTGGTGTTCCACAGGCTGGGGAGGGATGCTGGGTCCTTAAGTTGAGAACCTGTTGTTCCCACCCTATGGGAAACTAAGAGCCTCGTACATCACTATGTCTTCAGTTTCAGTACACAAGTGTCTTTAGATAGTGATCTGCTCTGACTTTGGTTTGAATTCTATTTGGTGTCTTTTTATTTGAGAAAATAACTTCTCTAACCCTGAAGATTGATTTGATTTCTTGAAAACATTATATTAATATTTTTTTTCTCTGCCCTCCTGGCAATATTGCTGCTATAATGGACCTGCAATGTAAAAGTGATAGCTTGAAGCAGGAACTGAGCTACAATGTAGTGGAATACAACTACCTCCATAGTACCTTTCAGACTTTCTAATATCATAAACTCACCTGAGAAGCATCTCTATAAAGAGCTGTTGGCTTTGCATTTACCCAGTCACTCTGTAGGGTTCTGGGCCCTCAGACAACATGGCATAAAAGAATCTGGCACAAAAACCCGGAGCTGAATGATGAATGGGGCTGATTCTGACTTACACTCAGCACTCCAAGTCATGAACTCTGACATCTTCATCTGCAGCAGATCAAACTATTATGGCTCACAGCTGTCCACCCTGCTTCTCTGTGGAAGATGTTAGTCCCATGGTGGGCTGAGGGAAGAACAGATGCCTACATCACAGCCCAGTGTATCACCTCAGAGTGCTAATCATGGGTGGGTGGAAAGGCACCGGGTGGTTACACCTTAACCTACAGCAGATGAAATCACCAGGGCTCATGATTCAAAGCCCTCATATCCCAATTACACCACACAGGTGGTGTCAAATGGCCTTCAAGGCTCCATATAATTACAGAAACAATGCTACTGTGCCTCTGTGCAAGGGACATTCCAGGTCCTTTTAGAAACATGCACAGCTTTATAGAGTCACAAAGAAAACAAGTTACACAGTGACTGAAGCTGCTCCAGTTGCATAGGGAATTCATATCCACCACGCATGAGGCTGTTGAAAGGATCTGGAGGAAAACTGAGGACTGTCTCAAATATTTCAAAGTTAAAAGACACAATCAAATTGCGTATATGTTCTTTAAGAGTTGTCAAATCTCTAGTGCACTTCTTCCCTTCACTTTTTGAACAAAAACTTGAAATCAATTCCCCACAGATCTGTTGTGGTGCATTTGAAAAGGCTGCATTGTTTTCCCCAGTCTCTTGGAGCTTTTGTAAGTATCTACCAGCTTGATGTCAGAAGGAAACTCATATGGTTCTCTTTCTACAGAAGTGGTTGACTACTTCAAGTGGATAATTGATTGGACAGCTGGTTTAGCAGTCAATTGATCACTCCAGTATCCAGTCTGGCTGATAATTTCCCCTTTCTTTCCTAGTGAATGAAACAAGTGAAGCATACAAGTGTCTCTTTTATTGTTGTGGAAACACTGACGTCTGATGTAGCCTTTTAGTTAGGTGGTTTCACCTCTGAGGCAGAAAAAATGGGCCCCTTGCAGTCAATGGGTGCAGATCAAAGCAAAGAGGTGATGAAGAGCTCATACAGCAGGCAGTTGAATGAAGACTGGAGGATAGCTGTCTGTGAATCATTGTTTTGGCAGGTAGGCAGACCATCCACAGCCCTTTGTGTTCCTGCAGCTTCCCACTCACATAACATTTGAGAGGGCAGGACTGTTGCCCATCTTCTATGGAGCCTGGGAAATCAGTTACCAGCATTTCAAATAAGAGGAAGGGTCTTCCAGTGAGCTTGGAGCACCGTATTCATCAGTGACCTTGTATTCACAAGTTTTCCTGGATATATCTTGGTCAGTTTTGGGGGAGCTGTTACCAAGACTGGCAGTCCATACAGACATTGAATTAGAAACTGAGGCCCAAGAGGCAGCCAGAGACTGACCTTTGAAGCTCAGGGGATCCTCTGTGCCCAAATATAGTCAGTGGCTAAATACATTGACAGCATGGCATTTGGCACCTACAGAACAGCAAGGCACACCTACAACAAGTTGCTGAATGGTGGAAATACACAAGAGTCACCTTTTAAGGACAGTGTAATCATAATCTCCTTTATATCACAATCACTTTAAAAAAACTGGCTGAAGTCACTGGGTCCCTTGGATGCTTTTAAAATGTGTATCCAGAAGCAAACCAGCTTTCTGTGTGGTTAATGTTAAGCTGGAGTAGAAGACTATAATGAATATTACATTCCCTTACTACATAGAACATGCAGGTTCTCATATCTATAAGTTCCCTTTACATTGTTGCAAGAGTACTAAGTGGGTGTAAATGTAACGTGCAGCCAACATAAGGCAACATAATATGTTGCCAGAGTGATGTGAAAGGGTCTTTTAGCAGAATAAATGGCTGCCTTGAGAGTTCATTAGTGTCCATACAGTAGCATTGCAGCCAAGGTTTATAAAAGTATCCTGAGCTGTGTTTCTTTTTGCCTGAAGGTAATTTAGCATTTAGAAATAAGCTCAGTAAAAATCCAGATAATATGGTCCAAGTCCCACAACAGTCCTTACTTCGGTCCTATTCATTTCCAAACCAGCTTCCTCAATGAATGTTTCAAACATATTCCTCGTTCCATGGTTTCTTAGTTGAGATTCATACAACACAAAGATTCCATCCCACTGCAGGATGCAGGCAAAAAGGAGGGCTGGGGTCTGTTCATTGAGGTGCAGCTTTGCTGGGGAGATGAACATGAAAGAGAAGGTGTGTTGAACTTGAAGGTACCCTTTTAGATACTGTTTCAAAATTCAGCTGCTGGCTCTTCTCTCTGCTCTCACATTGCTATGCCCTATAGTGGTATCAGACCCGCAAGACCCTGGCAGATAAACATTTTAGATGCAGCACTCCTTAACTATTTGGCCTGATCTTCAACTCAGGAGACATAGCATGGTGGAACAGGCCTTTACCTGTCTCAGAGACAGATGGAGAGGGCAACCTGTAAAAATCTTTGACATTCAGAGTAGAAAAACAAAAACAATGCTGCTTTCAGAGGACTTTGTTCATAATTGTATGTATTTACATAAGGCTGACTGCTTCAGCCTTATTCCTCGTTGCAGCTGATGACAGTTCTCCCATTAAGTAGATCAATAAGAGCTTGAAGCTTTGGGATGCAACACCGTAAATCTCTGATGCAGTGCATAGCCCTCCCTGATGGGCAGTAGCCATTTGCTTGTGACACTTGGGGAAAAAGAGCACTGCCCTTTTCAAGGAAAACAGAGTGACAGTTGGAGCCTCTGATGACAAGAAGCAGGGTTTGGGTGTTTTGTTTGGTTTTTGTTTTTTTTTTTTTTTTTTTTAATGTACTTTTTTTCCCTTTCCTGTTTTAAGAGAGTAGGAGGAAGTGATTGAAAGTAAAGCCTGGAAACAGCTGGCTTCTCTTTTGGGTCACAGAATTATCCAAACTGTTTGCAAATTCAGGCCTGTAAAACTAACAAATTGAAAGTCACTAAATCCACCGTATACTTCAGGTTTCGTTTGACGCCCACATGCTGAAACTACCTCACTGCATCTGCTAATACAGAGACATCCTTGCTGAAGTGAAGTATCACCCCTGCACAGCTTGTCTGTACATGTCGATTTTCAGTTCTGAGAGAGTTTCCTTCAGCTTTGGGCAGTGTCAGCACAATGACATCTGTGGCTTCTTCTCGCACTTGCTGGAGCATGAGTAAAATCACCTACAAGTTCCCTCCACACGGTTCTGTAACAAAGGTGTTATTTTTTCAAGAGACAGAGTTAGCAGAGCAAGGTGTGTGGAAGAGAAAGCAGACAGTATGGCTACATGTTTCCATATCATCCAGCACTGCTGCTTGCAGTCAACATAATCTTTGCCTTAGGGGAAAGGAAATCCAGGAGGAGCAAAAGTATGCTTCACACTAGGAAATATCAGGGGGCGGTGCGTATTAAGCTTAAATACATGTAAATAGGTGTTGGAGGCTTCCTCTATAATGCCAGTTAAGTTAGGCTGGCTAACAGCTTTCAAATATCGTAACTTTTCCAATGCAACTTCCTAACCACAGTTATTTTATCTGTATTACTTATGCATCTGTAGTATGACAGGTCTCAAAGCCTATCAACATCTGTGCTGTTGCGCTCTAGGCTTCAGAATGTGTACAGGAAAATGTCACAGAAACTCATCCTTCACTTCATTGAATTTAAGATGCACTACTGATCATAATGTTGCAGCTTGTGAGGAACAAAAGTCTCTGGTGCAGTACCTGAACTTGCAGCCTTGAAGGCAAAACAAAGCAGATGGATTTCAACAGTCACATGGGCAGAGAAAAAGAGTAACGCAAACAAAGTGAGCTTTAGGATGGCCTGGCCCACGTGCACTGCTTGCTTCATCTTTGGTGACATTTTTTGTAAAAGGAAGCACCAACATGGAAAAGTTGTCCCTGGTTCACTTCCAGCAGTCAAGTCTCTTCCTCCCTGGTTTCATTTGTTAAGCTGTCAGCCTTCTTTCAGCAATAACTGCCGTCTTAAAAAGAAATCTTCATGGAGAGGAAGAAAAGTGCCTTTCTGGACTGTGTGGTTATCACTTCTAACCACAACCAGATCAGCAAAGGAAACTGTTAAAAGAGCTCCTCACCTCCCTCTGAAGCAATTCTTTCTGGTGGAACTAACCTTAGGATGTGGTCCTAGATTACCAGGTATCCCATGCTAGCATAAACCTAGCTAGAAGAAACTGATACTTCTCCATCTGATTTTGGTTTCAACATCACCTCGAAGTCAGCCAGGATTTGTTCATACATCCATTGCTTTTCATGTATTTGGCAGGTTTTTTGCTGGTTTGGTTTTTTTTTGGTTGGTTGGGCTTTTTTTTTGTTCGTTTTGGGGGTTTCTTTGGTGTGTGCATCTCGATATATTCATTTAGCTCAGCAGCATCATTTGTACTTATGTTCCACCAAAAGGTTCAAGACCTAAACACAAAAACTTTTCTTTGAGGTTGACTTTAGGTAGAGATAATCAGTCAGTAACCTAGGCTCACTCACAGCTAGTGGCAGAAAATGGCCCACTGAGGTCACTGTTTCTCCTTTGCTGTCTTTAGGGGAAAGGAAGACATGTTGGTTTGAGCAGCACATACTAT
The DNA here is from genome assembly GCF_963210335.1 of Falco punctatus. Taxonomy (NCBI): domain Eukaryota; kingdom Metazoa; phylum Chordata; class Aves; order Falconiformes; family Falconidae; genus Falco; species Falco punctatus. Next base: position 53,641,770 of record NC_137586.1, read on the forward strand.
CCAAAAAGATGATCTCCATCTCTTACATGCTGCCACCTGCTCAGAGCTGGCCTGGCAGGTGTCACTGGAAGCTGAGGAGAGGTGTGAGTGACATAGGACACGTCTCCTTGCCTTCTCCATCTCCCCTCCTGGTAAGAGATCTCTGCATTCTTGCAGAAAGGAGGAGCAGCAAGCTTCAGTTCTACTCTGGTCTCCTGCCTCAGTGTCCCCAGCCTGCTCACATGAAATGAAATCTTTAACTTGTGTTCATTAAATACTTTGACTACCTACTTTAAATTTTGGTGAAAACACTTTAGCTTTGCTATCACTGAATACTAATTATCCTTCAAAGTTTCTAGATTTTTCTTATCCCCAGAAATTATTTACAACAGTTTCATCTACAAATGGCTGCTATTAGACACTCACAGACTTTTCAGTGAAAGGCAGAGTTGCAGGCAAAAAGTTCCGTTCATCAAGGAGCCTAAGATGGGAGTTTACAGGAAAGGTCTGTAAGCTGTAGTCGTGGACAGCAGGTTGAACAGTATTTGCAAGATTGGTGTGATTGAAATATGCAGAAAATCAACAGAGTGTTCTTGACATACATTGACCGAAGACCTGAGTGAACAGATGCTCGTGCTTTGTTTCACCCCACAGTTCTACTCGTTGCACTGAGAAGAGCAAATACACGGTAATCAGTATATGGCTCAGCCCCTTCCCTTGCATTTTCACTCTGTCTGGTGCAGACAGGGCAGAGGACATGCCTGTGCCATTGAAAGCTCTGTGGACAGATTAATCTCCGCAAATGTTATTACCCAAGTGAGGTCCTGTACACAGCAAAGGGAAACCCCATTTCTTGGGAGCTGTGCAGCTCTATTGCATGTTTGGTGTGGGAGACCACACTCTGTTTCCCAGGTTGGGGTTTTGTGTTTTAAAGTGTTTCAAAGTGATGCTGCCTCTGAAAAGCCACCAAACCAAAATGTCACTGTGCCCGACACAGGCTTCTGATTTCCATGAGTCTTCAATTAATAATAAAGCTGCGCCTGTTATTTCAATTCAGTTTTTCAAGCCCTGTCTTGGCCATCTGCTGTATGAATAAATGCAGCAGTCATTCAGATCAGGGAAAAAAGGTGACTGCTGTGGCTGTTTTTTCCTCTAACAGGTTTTATTCAGCTAACAACACTGGTCTGGTTTAAAGGCATCTCTGTGACCTTTACGAATTGGTGACTTACACCTAGAGTGTACAGTCAAGGCACAAATAACTTTGATAATAGGCCCCCATGGTTTAGCATGGCCATCCAAGACAAATTTCAAAAGCAGTCTAGAAAACAATTCTTCAATCTATTTAATTGACATACAGTTCATATGAAGAAGTCAAATTTTTAGAGTAGCTGATATATAAGAAAATACAGTTAAAATTTTAGCACACGAATCCTTCTCCAGCTCATCAGCTTTTTCAAACTCTATCAGTTGTTTCAATTAAGAGACGTTACCTCTCCCTTCAAGCACTGACCCACTTCTATCCCTAAATCGCAGTTACAACACAATCCTACTCATTTCTCCATCTGCTGCTCAGAAGTATTTCCTGACATGATCTACAGCTTTTGGCTGTGACGTGAACTGACTTCTTTTTTTAATTATTTTATCAGCTTACATTTAAAAATTGTGTTGAAGGAACTTAACATTTTAAAGTAAAAAAACTAGAAAGTACCTCCAGTAATATAACTTGTCTGTACCAACCAAATGCAGATTCCTACAGTGCGGCCTTCATGGTACACTTATTTCCCTTGTGACTTCTTCATCCAGTACAGCTCTTGAGTTTCAGGCTGCTTATGTTGGATCAGGTATTCACCGTCAGACACCTTTAGACACTTCAAGATTTTGCCAATGTTTTCCTTGCAAAGACTATCACAGCTTCATCCTAGTGCAGGAGTCCTAGGATGTCTTCAGGAGTCTGATCCTTATTCCTGGTGGGAGGAAATCAAACCTCACTTGTAAGAGACTTTGAGTATCAAAACTTGGTTTACCCTGGTGAATGTTGCTTAAAGCACTAAGCAAGTTTTCCATCCCCTGAAGTAAACAGAAATTTCAGTTCTTAAAATCAAAGGTTAAGCAGTAGTGAGTTGGAGACCACTTAATGAACAGAAGGGAACTGAATGGATTATATTCTTTACGCTGTGGCCAAAGCTTTCAAAATTGGATGTAGCAAACCTTGCTTTTAATTCCCACTCTACTTCTTCAAAATATTGAGTTTTAATGTGGTTTAGTGAGCCACATTTCAGGCGGAGGTGTATTGTTTCCCTCAAAGCTCGAAGGTTTCTGGGTCTATAAGGGTAGTGTTTTGTTCTTACAATGCAGAGAGGGTGAATTTCACTGGTTATAAATTAATTAATTTTTAAGACATTAAAAATACTTTTACCATTGGTCTTGCTGCAAATGCAAGAATACAAAATAACATCTTGAGCCTTGTTCTAGTTGTCGTCCTTCACTCACAACAGTGATTTTTCAGCTATGCCTGTAAAAATCCCATAAAATGGGCAGAGAGTTACATGAATTTATATATAATACGTAAGTTTATCAGGTAATTTGGAAGTGGCTAGTTTGAGTTTAACCAAAGACTTCTCAAAATAACACAAAAAATGCATTAAAAGAAAAAGTACTATTATTTTTCATACTTGCAGACACTGTTGGTCCAAGTATTTGCACTGAGCTTCAGAAGGGGTTTGTCCCTGCTCACCCAGTGCACGTAAGTCAGAGCAACCTAGAGCTGCTTTAAATGACAGCAGCTGCCAATAACCTCTCTGAAACCACACAGCCACCGACAACTGGTGAAGCACAGATACTTTTGATCCTAACCCTAAAGGTTTCCTCTTGTTTCCCTGTCCTCTAGGGCAGCGGTGTGTGGCAGCGAAGCTATGCCAGTTGTGCCTTTAAGCCACTGCAAATTCCCCTGGCTGGCATGGGGTCTCAGACACAAGGCTGGCTCTGCTGGGGCAGGGAATCGGGAGCCTGCCCCTCCTGTCTGCTTGCAGGCTGACAAAAGAAATCAAGTAACACCCCCACTATGAGTGCCTGCTTCCTACTGGTCTTCCAGTATAGAGTGAACACGAACAGGAAAAATGCCTTAGCCCTGGGGCATGTGCAGCTAACTGAGAGGGTATTCTTTTAATAAGCATACTTATTTTTCTTCAAAGCAGATCCAAACAGTAATTTTCCACCCTGAAGAAGTATCAGCTGGCTGACACAAAAAAAAAAAAAAAAAAAAAAGAAATTAAGTAAAAGAAAGATTCTCCTCTGGGGTAAATTAAAAATGAAGGCTTAAAGGTTGTGTGTAACTAGACAAACATGAAGCTGAAGTGATCATCGGATGTTTGGCCTTTGTTCGGAAAATGAGTATGTGTATGGCTTTCACTCCTTGCTTCTGTTTCCTAAGCCCAGACAAAACTGTTTGCCAGCTCTCTGCCTCTCAAGCCAAGATGGATGCTACAGGTGATAGCCTGGACCAGTGGCTGAGAGTCCTAGCACCTTCTGTGTGGCTGTTTGTCATAGGGATTTAGCAGGGCTTGAGTTCAGCTTTGCTGTTTTTTTCAGCTATGAGGGATAGCCACCCTCTTTTGCACAGGCAGAGAGAAAAAGCAGAGAGAATTTCACAGATCTGGAGCACAGCCTCAGCAGCAGCATTAACAGTTTTTTTTCCTAAGGGACTGCAGTTTAAAATCCTCAGTCTTCCCCTCCTATGTTAAAAAATAATCAAAAGGAAGGTTTTTCCATTGTTTATAAAGGAGGATGGTAAGGGGGAAGAAAGGTGTGTGACTTCTGCTAGATTCAAGCCTGATCAGCTTAGTATCTGCAAAGAGAGATTAGAGCTCAGGCATGTGTTGCTGGTTAAAGCAGGGTCTATGCAGAAAGAGCCTAGGTTATAGAAAAGTGGCCAAAATGTGTCTTTTTCACATCTGCAGGCAAATTTTTGCCATGATTCAGTTAACCTGATGTTTTCTGTTCAGGTTGCTTGAAGTAGTGCCACCAAGCACCATGAAGGCTTCCTTAGCAGAGCTGGCAGATAGCAGCAGGATCCCATGCTGTTGAAAGGAAGTCTTTTGAGGGCAACAGAAAAATTAGTGAGATCTTTGGTAAATCCCTTTATCTGGCCCAGAGCTCTGTGCAAAATTCCTCCTCCATGAGGTCAAGGGAAGACTTCTGTTCTGGAGATCATGACTCAGAAGGTTTCCTCACCTGGCGCATGGGCTCACAACCTACTGGTGTCCCTACTTTCCAATTTCCTTGTCCAGCTGGTCCAGCCAGGAGAATGCCCCTGAGCTGAACCAGTGGATTTGCACACATGGTGCAAAGCAGCTTGGATGGAGGTAATAGAAAAAGCTACTCCCATAGTAGAGGAGATGCTCTTTGCCCTTCACAACACGGTCTTAAAAACTGCCCCAGGAATCTCTTGGAAAGTGGTGTAATCCAGGTAGCTCCTGTGCCAAGACATTGCTGCAAGGCACCAACTGGCCCCAGCACGTGTCCCACAGTGTGCTGTACAGGAAGGGTGTGCACTTGTTTGGGGTGAAAGGAGTTCCAGGAAATGCTGGCATTTCCAAGAAATTACTTGGGATATTTATTGCCTGTGGAGTGAATGCCAGGCTTGGATGAACAGCATCCCATCTGACTGAGCCAAACTGAACAGCATCCCTCTTCTTTGGCCATGGGAGCTAAGTAAACCCTGCTGAAACCTGAAACACCTTTGTACGATTTGCGTATTTCTATAATGCTCAAACAATGACCAGTACTGCTGTCATTATCCACTAGGAAGGTACCTAGCAGGACTATAAAACAACAATAAGGTGGACATATAATACACTACAAAGATGAATAAGACAGTAAACTTTAGTTAATATTTTACAAATCTCTTTACATGTCAGATGATTCAAAAGAATAGTACTGGTGACATGCAGCCTCTAAGAGCTTTGTTGTTCAAATCAAGAAACTAAAACCACCTCTTCTTCTCAGTTCCCTCTCTTCCAGTATAATAAAATTAGTGCTATACTTCTCATTTAGTAACAATTTTACACATAGGGCAGGTGAGTCACACAGACCATGGAGCGACCTAACACTTTTCTACACTTTTTGAAGCAGTCCACTATGCAAAAAAATTGGAAAATTCCTCTGGCAGTGATGGACCAGCTCAGAAAACTCCCATGTATTACACTTTTTTTTACCTTCCTGCTTCTTTAGTCTTCCTTCTTTGCAATGATTGTGTATCTTTTTTTGCCTGGCCTACGCTTTTCCCTTACAACACCCAGTCATTCCTGCATTCCTCTGACTTTCAAAAAGCTTGTGGCTGTTAAAAGGATCACGTGAAGGTGTTTAAATTACATCTGGAACAGGCATGCACAAATTTAAGCATGATCAGGTATGTGTGGCCTGCCTGGAAAACTGTTTCTCCTGATGAGTAGTGCTTAAGTGAGTAGTTCCACTGACTTAAATGGGATGACTCAAGTAAGCAATGTACGTTGCAGTTAAGAGGTTGAACACAGGTGTAAAACCAAAAGGTGTACGGAAATTCTTCTCTGCTGAGTGTGTGCACCCAGTTCCTGAACAGCATGAGCAGCCAGTGCATGTGTTCACAGGTCCCTCTGTGGCAATGCATCCTGTCCAGTTTGAGTCTATACTGGGAATGAGGAAAACCATCTCTCGTTAATTTGCAGCACCTACTGGTCAATATCTGCATTTTTAAATGGGATTTCTGGAAGAGGAAAGGGGAGAAAACTGCATCAAAAGCTGGACAGAGAAATGTGGTCCCTAAGAAATCACACTTCACGACATTGCTTTGCTGGTGGCAGTGATGTGTTACAGCTGGGAGCTCCTTCCTGCTGGGAGGAATTTGGCTTGAAGACTCAAAAGCCTGTTCACCATTGCAACCATATTGATAGAGGACAGGCTCCAGCTCTTCATCTGAGCACAACTGTTGCTGCCAGCCAGGAAGTTGCCCCCTCTCTACTCAAATTAGAGAACACAAATTAAATGCTCCATCACCTGCATTGTCTATATCCTCACTTTGTTTTGGGAAAAGAGAGAAAGCAAAACATGTGTCAGGTGATGCTTGTTTTAGGTATGGATAGCAAGCAAAATTCACAAGCAAATTTATGCTAATGGGTGTAAAGTAAGAACAAGCATCTTTTAGGCCTACAGGGGAGGCCAAAGCCAGCTTAATGCCTAACCTGCTGGTAGAACTTTTTGCTATTTCTATATATATGGCATTAGACTGCTTCTGTGGCAACGGAGGCATTAATCCAGCCCATTACTCTTGGCTGTTGCAGTATAAAGCAGGATGGATGTTGGCAGTTAGCAAATCCCAGGCAAGGGCTGTTCCTCTTTAAAAAGTATGTTTCTGTGGGCAGAAGGTGCCCTAGGAAAGGGAAGCTGTGCAGATGTGCCAGCACCCCATTGTCAGTTCAAAGACAGCTCTGCAGTGCGCTGTTTAGGATCCCGCTGCACAGTCGCTGATAGAGCTTTGCCTGCACCCTGCTGCCCATCCAGCAGCACTCTTGAAAGGAAAAGAGGCCCTTGTCAGCTCTGCAAGAGGAAGAGGAAGCAGCCCCCTCCTTCTCCTCCTCCTCTGTGTGGGGGTGTGAGAGGTCTGGCTAGTCTCCCTGCTAGCATGAGCTAGATTGTGCAACCTGTGCATCCCTTCCTCTTGCTGGGAGCACAAGCACAACTCTGTGCACGGGCAAAGCAGCTTCCCTGCCCATCACCTATCACAAGCAGCCTGCTGATGTGCTGCACCCAGGTGCCCTTCCTGACCATGTACCGATGCTGATATAAGCGTGGGGGGAGGTGAGGGACCGACGTTCAAAGTGCATAGGGACAGACTTTCAGCAGGTGCGACTCAGTACAGCTTGTTGGCTTCAGTGATACTGCACTGACTTCACCAGCTGCAAACCTGTTCTCTGCTTTTCATAGAATCGTGGAATCATTTGGGTTGGAAAAGACCTTTAAGATCATCGCGTCCAACTGTTAACCTAGCACTGCCAGAGTTAATGTACTTTCTTTTCTTAGACCAGGGACAGAGTGGTCTAATGGTAATTACCATTACGCAGGAAGTTGAAGTTAATCTCTGTTTTCGCATGAGTATAAATGCCAAGGCCTGCATACATATATTTCAAAAGCAAAGAGAAATTACACACGGAACTGATGGCATTTCATTAGCATTTACATTATCTTTGGGCCCAGAGGGCTCAGTGGAAGCAGAGACTCTTCTGCACAAGGAACTTTACCCAGAGCTTATAAGGGCTTTTTTTATTGGATCTTGAAAACCTCCAAGGATGGAGAAGACAGCCTCTCTGGGCATCCTGTCACACTGCCTGATTGTCATCATGGGGAACAAGTGTCTGTATCTCCAGCCTGAACCTCCTTAGCTTCAACTTGTGCCCATTGTCGCTCCCCTTCCCACCAGGCACTGCTAGGGTGCTGTCAGGTGCCCCAAAGACATCTCTGCTCCAGGCTGAACCAGCATCTCCATGCAGGACAGTGCTCCAGTCCCACCAACCCAGTGGCCTCCTGGAGCCCCTCTGAGTTGTTGTTGTCTCTCCTCTCTGGGGCCCCAAACAAGACATATTGCCTGGATGAGGCCTGATGGGTCCTGAACTGAGGGATCACCTCTCTCCCTCATATAAATCTATCTGTCTTGTCGAACTTACAAAATAAAAAATAAAATAAAAAAAAAGAAAAAAAAAGACAAGCTGGATCACGGCAAAAACAAGGACACAGAGAACATGACTTGCCTAAACTTATCTTGCTTAGCTGAGACCAGAAGATCATCTAGCCCACTATCCTGCCCCTGAGACTACCCAACAGCCCACAGTGGTGGAAGAGTATAAGGACATGGGAGGTATGCAGAAGGGGATTTGGGGAATTAATTATTTCCCAGCCTCCCAGAACTTGAGTCTCATGAGTGATGAGTTTAGATTGAATAGCTCCTGAATAACTTTTTGTCCATGAGTTTATCAGATTGTTTTCAAACTCCATGTAAACCTTTACCATCCACAATGTCCTGTGGTAAGGAGTTCCACAATGTAATTAGCCAAACGTGTGGAAATGTACTCCTTTCCATGTTTGAAAATAATAAGGGCTGTATTTGAAACTTCTTCTTTCTGTTTTTGCTGATGCTCCTTACTTCAATAATTCCCTAATCACTTCTCTGTTCCACTTACATGGAGCACATGGGGCTCCACCACATCCACCAGCCTGCATGCCTTGTTCTTCTCTGTACTTCACCCAGAGCAGATTCAGGGACAAGGGCTGCACAAGTTTTTAAAAGATGTGGCTGCAAACCAAGTTTAGGAGAGAGATGTTCTCTGTTTTCTTCTCTTTTCCATTCCCCAACGTTCCTAGCATGGAGCTTGCTGTTTTGCTGGAGCACCAGCCCTGTAAATGCAGAGCTACCTATTTGACACTCAGGATCTCATTCTGACTGGGGACAATCCATTGAAACCCTGTCCCTGCACCAGTAAAGTTCAGGGAGAGTTTTTCCTCTGTAATTTTCCAAACCCTTTACCTCTACTCCAGTGTCCTTTCTGCTAAGCTAAGGTGGCTTCCAGGAATACTCCATTGGGGTGGCTCATTTCTGCTTTCATGTCCTTCAGTCTTGTCTAACACAGTCCAAATTTTGCCCCTCCTTGCCCATGGAACAGTGATAGTACAACAAGGACTATGCCCCAATAAAACTTGTTTTTTCTATAGGTCCGAAAGCTTTGTGGCATCTGCCTTTCTTTCTGCAGCCCTACTGATTGTTTTGAACCTCATATTTACCCCAACCACCCAAACTTCAGCTTTTGGAGTAACTTCCTTCACTATATTCATCCCCAAGAAGGGTGAGAGGTGTTGAAGCACTGTGGGAGAGACACTGCATGTGAAGAACACAAAAAAGGGGTCAAGCCATCCCCACTGTGCATACATGTCATCTATACCGTGCATTATGGTGGCCATGAGCCTCCACAGGCACTGTTTCACAGACAGTAAAATGGCTACAGCACAAGCTGTGGCTCCGTACATTGGTACTGCTGTGCATAGAGGTCACCTGCTGCATCCCAGGACAGAATCTGGCCCTCTGGACACTACTGAGAGTTTAGTACCAGTGTGGTCAAATTGGTGCTGTCTTGAATGAATGTCCATGAAAAGGGAACAAAACCTGTTTTCACTGTTTCACCTACCCCAGAGAGCACTAACTTTTCTGAAAGTGATATATTTAGTCCAAACGAGTATAAAAAGCCCATTCTGGAGGATTTTTGTTCCTATCAAAATTTTTTCCGTGTCTGGTGCAATGCCCGTAATAATATTCTCTCACTGATCCCTATGAGCAATAGACCTGGCCCTTTAGAGTAAATTTGCTGTGGCCAGCCTTCCTCAAGACGATTGTGTCCTGTGGCATGTTATGTTAGGTGTAGGGCCACATGGTGGGACACCCTGTCTACACAGCCTGGCATAAAGGCGAGAGCAGATGTTCTGTGTCCTACATCCTGTCTCAGACTGGAATCACCTGACTGCCAGCAACACAGCTGGAAGGGGACAAACAGACAACATCTTGTGTCGTGAGTAAAAATCTCAGATAAGATAGTGTTCTGCAGATTGCTAGAACAAAAATTTGAAGATCTGGCACCTTTATGGTTCTGCCACAGTTTTGATGTGCTTTCCTGAACAAATTGTTTGCATCACGCTTGAGTTTCCACATCTGTTCAATAAGGAGTCATTATAGGGGCCCTCTAAAAGCTAGGAGTTATACAGTTAAACCAAGGGAGTGGTGCTGCTGAAAGTCTTTTCAAGAACTGATGACGTTTCTTGGAGGTGAACAATGTCATTTGCTTGGTGGTTACTAGGAGGTATTCATGGATGTTAGAGCTAATAGTAATTAATTGACCATGGAAAACCACCAATGACTGAAGCAGATGACTCAGATCCCACCTCCTTGTTTAAACTTGTCGGTAAATTCTTCACTTTTTCATTTGGTAAGAACAAAGACAAACTGCTTCAAATGTAACCACAACCTGTAAACATAACATGCAATGTCTGAAGGATGGGTCAGATTTTCTGTTGGGTGAGTGGGTGCAGCTTCCAGACTGAGGCTGAGAGGTTGGCTCAGCATTTTCCAAGCCATGAGCATTTTCTCTCTGAAAGAGAAATGGGGTTTTCTGCAGAATGAGAAAGAGCTAACAGCTATCTTAAGGCCAAGGGTGTAAGCAGACAAACTGGAAGAAATGGACCAGCAACGGTGGGCATTTGCTGGAGGAATATTCAGGCTTTTGAAGAATATAGGGGAAGTGAGGCAAAAGAGAGGTTTCACCATGGCCTTCAGTCTAAGATGCAGACAATTAAAGGTTTTGAAAACGGAATTAAGAAAGCTGTTCCCATCCTGAGCAAATTTTTCATTTGTAAAGAGGTACACTAGAGCCACAGTAGACTGAACCCTCCTCCCCAAACATTTCAGACACCGAAAGCTGCTGAATGTTGGTACTTTATCCTCGGTCAGTGTCCTCATTGCATCCATCCCATCTGGATCCTCAGACAGCTCAGGCTGTGGTATATGGCATCAGCCTCAGTGCTATGGCACTCACTTTGCTGCTCCAAGGGAAGTCACAGCACAGAGTTTCCTTATTTGCATCACATTTCAGCCTGCAAAAGCCATTAACTTACCTGAGAAACTAAAATAAGTCCAGAAAAATGACATTTCAAAACTAGGCCTGTCTTCCCCAGTTGTTCACAGGGAACAGCATTTACATTTGTTTGCTTTGCTGATCCTTAACTGTTTTAATTTTACTACAACAACTCTTGCTAGCTAATCATTCTCTCCAAACCAGTTCAACTTATCCTTTAGCTCTCAGCACTTTACTTGGGGCAATCACTCACTTACTTAGTTTTGCCAGCACACTGGGATCCGTATCAACGTGACTTATTATTTTCTTGAGGTGTCCCTGACCATCAGACACTTAATCAGACTCTTTAATATCTTTTGCATCCTGTTTCTGTAGACAAGTCATGCACCTGCTGGACCATCTGCTATTGCAGACTGCAATTCAACCCACACGCACAGATTTCTTTATCCATTACTTTGCACTTTGTTAAATGGTATCTGTCTGTACAGAGAGGGTCTTGTAGGGCTTCAGACCAGGGGCAGTCCCAGGTGTTTAAGAAGCACAGTCAAAACATTATTTTTTTTCCTGCCATTAATCCCAGAGGACTCCATTTCTACCTCCAGAAGCTGAAAGGAGCACGTGGGGAAACCTGCAGGGGAGCATGGCGTGCTGAGCACCGTTTGTTTGCAAGAATTTTTGTTACACTGCTTATTTTTTCCTTTCTTTTTGCCTGTCACAAGTCAGCCTGTTGAGGGGTTGTTCTGTAGGTTTATTAGGCAATTCAGCAAAATATCCGACTTTCCATCATGCTCCCAGAGCTTTGCATCCAGAGCAGTATTTTCTCTTCCAATTTCCTTGCAGTATGGGCTGACAGTAGAATGCCTCTGGTTTGTTTTGTTGCATGCATGACCCTGCATCCATGAAAACCATACAGCTGAGTTTAACGTCTGCAAGTAAGTCAATTGTCTTCTTGAATTTATTTACCCTGTGCTGGTCTCACACCACAGAGATGGCATTAACATCATTTTGGATACATGTTGTTTCACTGCCTGGTAACAGGATACTGACAATATTGGCAACGTTGATGACAACAATACTGAAAGTGAAGGCTTCTGTTACTTGCCCTAGCTTGGGAAAAGGCAACTTCAGGTGTTGTTTTGACAGTCTAAGTGTACCATATTGAAGGTGTGCATTACCCAGGGATACCTTTTTTGGATAACTGACTTGTTTAGTCCCATAAGGCCCTTTGGAGTTGTTGGTTTATTTTGGGTTGTTGGTTTTTTGGGGTTTTTTTTGACCAGTGTCCCTGGGCAACTGATACCTTGTGAAGAAACTTGAAAAAAAATATCTTGTCTTTCTCTGTGCAATATATAGTTAACACTAACACTGTTGTACAACTACTTCGCGTGAACGTATCGGTTACTGGTGCATCCCAGAGTATTTCATGGCACTTTTGACCCCTCCCAGATTTCACTGAAGGGTTCTTACCAAATCACCAGGATTTGGTTGATTGTATTCTCTTCACTTTTGCCATAGAGTCTTATTATCCAGAGATACCACACCATTAAAGTGACAGACTTAAGGAATGCTAATAGGAGGCTGACCATCACTTAGATGATGCAGAATGAAACCTGGCAAGAGAAGGAATAGTTAATACCCCTTCACAGAGAAGAAGAGGTCACTGTGCACTGGAAACTGTGGCCACTGTTAGTCCCATTACTAGGATCACACCCTGGTTTTGGTTATAAATGTTACCTTCCCATCTCAGAACATAAACTTTGTAGTGTAGGTGACTAGCCACGTAGCTGAGATGATAGCTCTAGATTACCAAGTCCTCTGCAGCAATTGTGGTGAACAGTTCAGAAGCAAACTATAGCGTTTAATGGGTTTGCATAATGGGCCAGCATAGAGCTACACATAGCAACAAATTATCAAATAGCACTTTCATATTCTCCCTTTTGACTGACGTATTTTCAGTCTTTCTGTGGGTTAATCATGAACAGGCAAAGGTCTGAGCTTGTGGAATAGCATGTTCATCATCAGTTTTAACTCCTGAATAAACTTGCAGGAGGAATTGACATTAAAATACATTCTTTCTCTGCTCAGTGAGGTGATCCCACAACTTTCAGGGCTTTACTAGCAAGCTGTACAGGACTAGTACATTTACGGTAATCAGACTCCTGTCTTGGCTCAGTTTTGAATGTTTTATGAGTCAATTAAAACCACTTGAAAGAACTTAGAGACACAAGCACCACACATTTTATTCCCTGACAACTGAGTTCTGCATTGTTTTCATAGGGGTAGGATTAATGAAGGTTTTTAAAAAACTTTGCTCCAAAGGGAAGTACCCAGATCCCAGTTATTTGTATTTTTAAGCACTGAAACATGGCAGCGAGGGCACAGCTTGTAGGATTTTTTCAGTGATCCAAAATAACCCTAAATACACATGTAGTTATGTCTTCCAGTGTGCTAAAGTACTGTGTTTACTGGGATCTGTGCAGCCTCACAACACCTCCTGAGTTGTATTCTCTGTGTGTGCATGTGTATGACCTGAGGATCAGGAGAGAGTTCTGTCTAAAGAGTATTTCACAGAAAGTTTTATCCACAGAGGAAGTCACACCAGCCTGATTGCATCAGAGCACTGACGGTACCGAGGGTCTCCAGCTCGACTCCCCATTCAGACTTCTTTTAAAAAGGGAAGCATTAATCAGCAGACAGAAAAGCTATTTGCTATCTATATGTTTTAAACTAGGGCTCATCTGGAAATAGTCATGATGTGTTAGGGCCAAATCTTCAGGCGTGCCAATCACTGTTTCCATGGGCTTCAAAGGAGGCATGTTAATTTTCCACCCTCAGGGATCTGACCTCCGGATTTTTCTTCAGCTTTCATACTACATTCACTACTTTCCTTACCACACCTTTTGCCAAAAAAATTTATATTTAGCCCTTAGGTATTTTATGCTGTATTAAATTTTCCCACCACAACTAGGCAATCTATAATATTTTCATTTATTATTTTGCAAAGACATGAAAAGAAAATAAAGGTATCTTTAAAATGTAGTTTTAACTTCCCCTTGACAATCTTTTACTAGGTGTATAGCTCCATAATTTCTGATGCCCCAATATGAGGAAGTAGGAGACAGTGTCCATGGGGGATCCAGTCACCCTCATTGTGGCAGAAGGATAGGGCAACAGGACTTCACACCATGTCTCTACACTTGTGGAACAAATGGAAAGTAATTAGTCTGGGAAGAAGGAACAAGTTCCTATAAACAGTTCTGAACCGGTGCTCACTCTCAGATCACTGCAATCACAGCTTGTGCTCTGAAATACAATGAAGCCTCATGCTGGACTGAAACCTTAGGCACTTGTTAAATTGTGTGCAAAGTAAAAGAACACAGAACTGGTCATACTGGTTCAAATTAAAGTCCCATCCAGATTAATATCCATTTTCTAACAGTGACAGGAACAGACTCCTAAAGGAGATTACAAGAACTGGGCATGTAGAGAGCAATTTCCTGGATTTATGCTCCCAGCTTCTGTCTGTCAGCCAGGTACCTTTTTCTTAGGTAACTGCAGAGTGCCAGGTGTATTTGGGGTGCATTTCCCATGCCCCCACCCCCCCACCCCAAAGGCTGGTAGGGCTCAAAACAGACAAATATACAGGTTTTGCTCTGGCCTGTCTGCAGGTAACATCCCACCTCCACCCACCCACTAGTGCACTGCGTTTAACACAATTTCAAAACATAATTTTTGGAGGCTTGAAATAACTGGATTTCCCTGGGCTTTAATTTACCACTTGACTAGTTTCCTATTTAACCTTTCACTTCAATCCTTATTTCACAGCATGAAATGATACCCCTGCACACCATATTTCCCTTTTTGAGGCAGGCCTACAAAAATTATCTTCTGCTTGGATGTGATGGGAAGTGCATGCAACTTTCTGAAACAACTCAGTGAAAACAACGTATTACTCATAGAAAATTCTCAGTGAAGGTTGCAGCTCAGAAACTTTGATAGGAAGAATGGCATATCTGACATACTATATCTGAAGTTCCACTTATTTAGAAAGGAAAGGGCATGAAAACTTTCTGAAAGAACAATCTTTCCCAAACCCCATTTCTGAAAGGTAGCTAAGTCTGCAACACTGACTTTAGGCAAAGGGGTTACCACAGAAATACTTCTGTGTTTAATAGGACACCAGCTAAATCAGGGATTTAACCAGGATACTGTAATTCGGCCCACAAGTTTTTACAGCCTGAGCTAGATAATAAAGACTTGCTACCTATAGATAAGTAATTTTTTTCCACAGGTAAGGCACAGCAGGGAATCTTACCGCTGATTCAGGCTTTAATTAGATACATCTTACATTTTCTTGCTGGATGAAAGACCTTAAAACAAATCTGGAGTGACTGGACATCCTCTCTAACACTGCATTTATTCATTTTTGCTTAGGATTTAAATAACAAGAGTTATGGAGAAGACAAAATCCACACAGAGAGACTTCTTTCCCCACATGAAACATATTTTTGTTTACTGCTGCTCATCTAACTGATTTTCATAGGCAGCAAAAGCTCCAGTTGGATCACAGTCGAGTTACAGATTTCCCACCACATACTGGGCCAGACACGGAAAGCACAGTAGTGATCAGAGTGCTTATGTGAAGAAAGAGTGGTCTCAATTCCAGATCCTATTCTCTTCAGACAGGTGAAGGAACCGAACTCAGGTTTCTCCCTCTTGGGTAGAGTACGCTTTCCAACACTGGGCTGTTAGCACAGGCAGAAGGGAGGCAGTCTGTCCTTGCTGCAATCATTTTCAAACAGCACCTCCTTTTTTTCTGGTGTTTCTGTTTCACTTTGGGGCTGCACCTGCCTGCAGCATGGAGTTGAAAGCCTCCTAAGGTTCAATGAGACATCTTGTTTTACTGTTAACACTCAGGTACTTTCTTGCTCATCAGACACGGCAGTTGTGAATCCCACAGTCAGGCACTGAACACTCCTCAGGCGTTTAATGTGGAGGCTGTGAACCTAATTCAGGATGCTGTTTTGATGACCAGATCATGAAGAGTTTGGAGCTACAAAGCTGAGAGCTGCTGGGTCTAAATCCTCTTTCAGTTCTAACTCCTTTTCCCTTCCTGTGGAGAAAGAGCCTACCTCGTAGCTTTGCCACACAGCCACAGGAGTGTTTTAAAGATGAGATATGTTGGAGACTGCATGCCATTGAGATAATCTCATGAAGAAGGCTGTAACAACCTTGGGTGGCAGTGCAACCAAAACACACTCCAGAGTGATTGTGCTACACTGATTGACTCCAAAGGGGAGCTGTTTTATTCACAGAGCCTGTGGAGCAAAGGCAGCATGGAGTCCTTGGGGACCCATCAGGCTAGCCAAGGATTTAGTCAGTGACACTGGAATAATAATATATCTGGGTTAACTGCACCCTGCCAGGAGCATCATTTTTGCTCCTGCAATAGGGCAGGGGTGCAGGCTGGTGCCTGTACTACCTGTCAGTCAGCTTACTGCAGGCCAGGACAGCTTGTTGTTGCAGAGGAGAGGGTCACAGGGAAGCAGAGAGGCCACAGTGCTCTCATGGTGGAGAAGACCAAACAAGATACAGACATACCTGGGCAGCTTTGTGGCTCAGAGGCTTTACCAAACCCGCTGGGCAGCACAGTTTGGGACTGCTGACCACATGGGTACAGGCTTGGAAGGGGTCGGGACCAATGTTGCTTCTGAGGTGCGTTACCACGGAGGTAGGGAATGTGTGCTGGCTCTGACGGCACACAGATCAACCATGGATTTGTGCCCAGAGTGTGCCAGCCTAGTTTGGAGGGCCTGCTGGTCCCTTGTGAGTGCACCAGGATGATGGGGATTATCATGCTTGGCCACTAAAGTCTTGCCCCCAGTGGGAACAATCAATCTGAATGCAAAACAGCTATGCATTCAATGTGAATTCGTTAAACCACATTAGAGCTCTGTTTTGGTATTTTTAATCAAAGGTGCTTTTAATGTGATTAGACTTCATTACCTTACCAAGTGAATTGTTCAGAACTTAATTTCAGAATTTTTTAGTCCTGAACTAGAATATCCACTCAGAAATTGAATGAAGTTTCAACGTACACTTAAAAAAATAATTTTGATTCATTTCCATGAGAGTGCAATGTGTGAACTGAACATTGGTCAGTGAAGTCACACTGGAGAAGTGAGAGAGCTGTTAGTACTGCCAGTACTGAAGGAGTCTGGGTTCAAACAGAGGCTGCCAAAATTACTCCTCTTAATAGATTTTCACCTTCCATGCCTTTTCACTTAGTTTATTTTCAGAGGCCATATCCTTGGTTATAAATAGTGAAGTTTTTCAGGAGTGTAGTAGCCTGTAAAAACTTTGGCCTGATGTGTTTTTGAGGAAGACAAAGCTTATGCCCGTTACCTACACAAAAATGTTTTTCATTCATCCCACACCTAACAGCATCAATGTCTCGCACATTAATGGGGCTAGCAGTTGTGACTAGATAATCTAAAAAGTTCTGAAACAGTAAATGTTAAAGCACCCATTTTTTTTGTTGTAACAGTTCCCTGAACTTTCACAAACCAGTCCATAGAAATTGTTGGTAAAGTGGAGGCTATCAGGTCTTGTTTGTAGCAACATATATACAGACACATGTACAAACAATTCTGAAATGTTGGCATTTCCTGAAAAGAGACGTTAATGGGACGTCATCACCTGTCACAAGTGCTGCTGTTGCCAAAGATGCTGGTCTGTCAGCTCGACCTTTAAGCCACTGTTAGGATACTTTTGTGTAATCAAGATTTGCATCTTCAAAATGTCAGTAGAACAAAAGCTACTGTTGTCCTGATTCAGCTGAGCAGATGTCAAAGACTTCGTGCTTAGCTGCTGGGAAACTTTTAAGTCCAACTTAGATAAGAACGTGTTTTATTCACACTTATGGTTAGGATACATCTTTAGCGTTTAATTCTCTTTATCCTGATGTTTCATACTCTATTCTTACCCTCAACAGAGTGGCAATAAGCAGTTTTGATGTTTATGCAGATTGTCTTCCCACTTGTCTTCATGGGTTTTAAAGGAATACCAAATGGAGAAAAAAAGAAATTGCCAGTCCTAAGTGTAAGAGAAGACTGAGAATAGGCTTAAACCATGGCATTTATTAATTCAGGAATCAATTCTGTTGAACATTTTTAAATGTTTTTTAAAGAGTATATTTTCTCTAAGGAAAAAAACCCAGGACTTAAAACAGGTCTTAAAACACTTCATACTCTCTCATTAAGACACTGGAGTTTCAAAGTATTTGTAATTAAGCATGTTTTGTATGGCCAGTGTATTTGTAAAAATGGTCCTAGAAGCAAAAGAAAATAAGAATGTTGACATTTCATTCAACTGCTTGTTACTCTGGAGCACTTTTTATTTATTTTTGTTTACCAATCCATCTCTTTTGCTCTGCATTGCATTTTGCAGAGATGTTTACATGAGCGAAAAATCAGACTTAGCAACATTCTGCATTTACTTCGTGTGATGTGAATAATTGCGCAAAATGCAGAGGTCCAGAGTAGCCAGACTACCAACAGCTAGATGAGCTTGGGCATAGTCAGAGCTTAATTTCTATGTTGAAGAGTTTGACAGAGAGAGAGCAAGAGATGGGTGAGTAAAAGCTCCATACACAGTCTCTACATGTGTGTTGGTGGCAAGTGGGCAGCTCTCCTCTACCTGTCTTGCAATGAACTGATGCACATGAAAGCTGGACTTTTGTTCCCCAAGTAACTGTGTAATTTTTATGGGGCTCTACAACACATCTGAGCTACGGTTCCCACTCAACTGAAATTATGTAAATGGTTGCATCCCTCCATTTCAAGTAGCCCAAATTGGCTACTTGAATTGCATGTTGGAATTAATAAAAGTGCTTTGATATGTGTATGATGGACTGTGCTGTAGCAGTTCAAAAGATTGTTGTATGTCCTGCATTTTCTGACCAGCCTCTGACAAGCCCACTCTGTGTCATAGTACTGCACTGAGGAGGGGAAACAGCTGCTTTAACGTGGTGTTAAATTAACTGCTACTCACTCTGGTGAAGCACCTCATAACTGGCGACAGCCAAGAAGGACAGACAGTCTTGCGTACTATAAGTGATACCTGATTCTTTCTCATTGGCACATACAGGAGTAAATCACACCCTTCCACTGCAGATCTATGACACGTTGTCTGCAATGAATGATAGTCATCCTTCTGGAAATAATAATCTTATTTCTGGGGCAGATTTCTGTTTTCCAAAGAAATTCCCCATTTCTCACAGAGAAGATGCCAGGGAGTCAGGAACCTGGTTTTCCAGTTTTAAGGTTTCACTTCGAATGCATCCTCAGGCTGCTGGGGTCTTCTCACAGTATGGCACCCTCAAAAAGAAGGTCTTTGGGGTGGTCCTGTGTCCTGCTTACCCTGCCTTAGTGCAGCTAACTCCCTGGAATGATGGTCTAATGCTGACGAACACGGCGTGAAGGTAATGTTTGCCTTGAGCATTTAGATTTTGCAGAGTACAGAAAAACAAGTCGCATCGAGATTATTTAAAAGTACACTTGTTACCCAGCACAGTCCCTTACATGCTGCCGGAGCAGGCTCCCTCCTTGCTGAGTAGTGACCCCTTAAGGAAAAACCGCGCTACTGCCGCCAGTAATCTCTCCATCTCTGGCTGTTCCGTGAGATTTGCTTTCTCTCCCCGCCCTGCCTGGGGCTTACTCCCTCATTTTGGGTTCAACACATTTGAGAAAGGACGCCATAAAGCCGTGTATCAACAAATCCAAAATATTGCTCAAGCGTGTCGTGCAGCAGGCACCTTCTGTAACTTTTTGTGTCGGGAATTGTACCCATGTCTTTTATTTCTTTCCCCCCACGGTTTGCTTTGTTCACCGATGCTGTATCATCGGGCCACTTAGGAAATCTATTGTTGTGCAGTCCATGTTGTTCAGTCCTCTTATTTTACCATAGAGACAGAACTTATACGAGCATTGGGATTTTTTTCTGTTTGTTTCAACGTCCAAATGCTGAAAACCCAGCATCACTGGTTAACCATTGCTTTCTTCAAAAGCTTCTTGCTCAAGGAGAGATCGTGAAATAATAGAACCCTAAAATTAAGCCCTAAAACGTTCAACTACAGAAGGTGAGGAATTCAGTATATATTTGGTTTGGAGTGTAAGGACCTGACTCAGAAAGGTATCTTTTTTTAATGTTTTCAATCAAACGACACTGAAAAACAATTCTATAGCACTTTTTGTGCATGGTGATAATTGTGAATGTTTTTGCAGCCTAAGGGACATGTCTTCTCAAAAGAAGGAGGAATCACTATGAACTGCAAAGTAGCAATCCTAGTTTGCCTATCTGTTTTTCCACATTGCATGATCTTCCCAAGCATAGAGTGAAAACCTTAATTTGTGAGATTTTAAGCACATTGTGCAGACCTTTTCTGTAACCCTTCAGAGTATTGCATTTCCTACCTAATGGTGTAAACGCATCTCCTACAGACAACGGTTACTGCATCAGCAGGGAATACGGCTCAGGCTAGCTGAGCAACTACGTGCACAGATTTAAGTCTTCCGATGACGCCGGAGTTCTGTTAAGTGAGTTCATACCGTTACCAGTGACTTTAGAGCTGTTTCGCATGGGGTGCAGTGTCACCTGTGAGCTGCAGCGAGGCTTTACCTGACCGAGACTCAGTTGTGAGATGCTGGGATCAGCCCCGTGAGGGGACGTAAAAGTAGAAGCGAAGCCACGCTGGGAAGATGGACTGTAACCGCGACCTCCCCGGGGCAGGATCCCCCTGCGAGGCACCAGGTGCGGGAGCGCACGCTAGCCTCACAATCCCCCTTCCGCGCCCGCCCCACCGGGGGGCGGCACTGCCGGAGCCCCGTGGGGAGCCGCAGCCCAGGCAGGTGCCTCGGTGGCAGCGCAGGAGCCCCGAGGAGCCTCTCGTTCTCTCGCACCCCGACCCCCGCCGAGGCCACCCGCGGCGTCCCCGCAGCTCGCCCGGCGGCGGAGCTTACACGCGTTCGCAACGAGCCGCCGGCTTTGCCGATCGGTGGGGCGGCACCGGGCCGCAACACCCGCCCCGTCCTGCCCTGCCCCGCCTCGCCCCGCCGGTGCCGCGGTGCCTGCGCCCTCCTCGGGGCCGGGGCCGGGGCCGGGGCCGCTGCACAGCCTGGGGCCGTGCAGGCTCCTCCCGAGAGCAGGCGTGCGGTGCCCGGGGCGGGCATTAGTAAGGCGTGTGCCGAGAGGGTGTGTATGTGGGCTGGAGTTTATTATTATTATTAGGAAAGAAAGGGAAAAGGAAAAAAAAAAAAAAGGGGGGGGTGGTGGAGAAGGAGGGAGGGGGGTGAAGGGGGGGAAAAAAAAAGGCCCGGAGAGGAGTTTCCAAAAACTTCCAAGGAACTCGCTGCTCCAAGTCCCAGGCGGCAGTGGCGGGCAAGAGCGATGCTGGAGCCTCGGGCGCTCCGGGAGCCGACAACGGTGCCGGCCGGAGTCGGGATGGCCGAGAAGAAAAAAGACGGCAACGGCAGGAAGGGGAGGAAAGGCAAAGGGCCCGGCAAGAAGCCGGCGCCGCCGGAGGAGGGCGAGGTGCCCGGGTCAGCCACAGGTAAGCCCGCCGGCAGGTGCGGGAGCCGCCCCGCGCGGACCCGCCGTGCTCTTCCCGCACGCAGCGGCGCATCCCCGCCGCCCGCCCCACCGCCTCCGGCCCGGCCCGGCCGCGCTGCGCGCCCCGCGGCGGCTGCTGCCGAGCTGCGCGGAGCCGGGAGCTCCTCGGCTGTCCGGCCGCCGGCCGCCCCCCCAGCGGCCCCGAAACCCCGAGCGGCTTCCCGGCCAGCTGTTGCTTTTTCTCTTTTTCTCTTTTTCTCTTTTTCTCTTTTTCTCTTTTTCTCTTTTTCTCTTTTTCTCTTTTTCTCTTTTTCTCTTTTTCTCTTTTTCTCTTTTTCTCTTTTTCTCTTTTTCTCTTTTTCTCTTTTTCATGTCCGTCCCCCGTCCCCCCCCCCCATTTTTGGAGGGTGTGGGGCTCCCTCTTCTATTACAAAACATGTTTTTATGTCCCTTCCCCTCCCCAGAAATCACTCTAGCTGAGTTGAACAGATGGCAAACTTTCGTGCCGGGTATTTTGTCTAAACTTGCAGCTCTTTACTCAGGGATGATCAGAGAGGACCTTTTGCTCGCTTAGCAGCACGTGTTGTTTCTCTTATGCCTTCCCAGTATTAAAAGCAAGGATTTGTGCCAGTGACACACTCGTCCTTTGTAGGTGTCCACAGAGGCAGGACTCTGTGGATTGACCAAGACGTAGGGTTGCAGCTGAACATGCTGCCTCACTCACTGTAATTATTTATTTCTATCGGCCAAAAGCCCCAGTCAAGATCAAAACTCCTAGTGCTGTACAAATACACATGAGCACATGATGCTTTTCCTAGAGAGCTCGCGTTATGCCACCTAGTTTATCAGGAAGGCTAGCAGTACATACAGATGCATTTAGCTTTTTGCAACAGCAATGTAACTGGAGTTATTTGTTAGTCTATTCCTTTGAATTCTTTGTTGTTTGTGGGAAATTTTTCAAAAGCAGCATATATAAAACAGTCAGTCGCCTGATTTGGGCTTTTCTTTTCTTTCTTGTTTTTTTTTTTTCTTTGAGCTTTTTCCCCCTCTAAACAGCCACATAAACAGAAAGCCCAAAAGGGTAAAGCTTTCTAAATATACCTACATTAACTCTGCTTAGTGCATCATGGTCAACATGATGCTGCTCTAGATTTTAATCATCAGCCCTCAGGGAGGATGTGTGTGATTCAGCAGCAGCAGGTATCCCTTTGGGCTAATAATCTTTACAAACTAGCACTGCCCATTCTCTCTGTGTCTCTTGCAGACAGCGCTCACCCAGCTTCTGCTCAGCTGTGGGTGTAAATGAGTTTCAGGTACAGCAAGGGAGAGAGGTTTCCTTCATTATGCCAAGCTGGATACAAACTCTCCTTTTGCCCTTCTTTCTCTCTCTCTCTCACTGGGTCTTTATAATGCTGCTTGCTGTTATGCTATGCAAGTGTTGTGAGCATCTCCTGGTAAAACTAACTGCCTCTGGAACACTAATACCTCTGGCAAACTTATCTGTGACAGCTGGGCTGTTTGAGGTATTTGGGGTTTTTTTTGTTTGATTAATGTAGAAAACAGGAGAACAGTGACATGGAGGATTTGTGACAGGAAAGCTCTGTCGAGGAAGTGTAAAGGAGACACACACTTTCTGACTGTGCACCTCAGAGTCCCATAGCATCCCATTCCATTCTTGTAGGACAGCTTTCCACCTCCAGGGGAGCAGGGTTGCTGTACAGAAGTTGCTGGGACAGTCTTAGGAAGCTGGGGCCAGCTCTGTGCAGGGCATAGGAGACTCCAAATGCCTTGGGCTGGGCACTTGGGCCAGCGCTGAGGGAGCAGAGAAAGGAGCTGTGAACCAGAGGGGGTATTTTTTGAGTAATCCAACAAAGCTGACTCTGAATTAGGCAGAGACTTTTGGGAACAAGTTCTTCTCTTTCTGGTGGGGGGAGCCAGATAGCAGTCTGGAGGATCCACACAGGTGTATGTTATCTAAAGTTTAGGTATCCATATGTATTTAATTCCCATGTGTAGTGCTGTGGTCTGATCATGTCTGCCATGCTGAGAGTTTTATCTGAAAAACTGAACAGAGACAAGTGTATACTGAGGTTTACCAAGGCAGCGTTCAGATCGTGCCTAGCTCCTAAGGCTAAAACTACAGAGAGCTCATGTCCCTACTAAGCTAAAATATGTTAGCATTTGAACCAGAAAAAGTCCACTTCTCTGGCAAGTGCTTACCTCAGTTCTCCAGAGCGCCAGCATGTTTTTGACAGTATGAAAGAGTACCACCTTCATACCTGACATTGCTAGTCAAAAGTTTCCTGTGTGGGCAAGAGCTGAGCATTCTTCTATCTTATGTAATTAAAATCCCACTCCTTCCAAGATGAGTGTATTTGTCAGGGTAATTCACATGTGTTGCTAATCCATGTAGTGTTTACAGATATGGTATCTAATAGGAAAATGAAATACAGCATAAGACATCACTGTACACTTGACTCACAATCAAATAATGTCATGCTGGCAATGTTACATTTATATATTTTATCTAATATTTTACTTAAGGATATTTTCTGTTCTGAGAGGCATTTAGAACAAGAACTGGTATTTTAGAAGAGAAAGAGCAGAAAATCTAGTTAATTAAAACGTAGCAAGAGAGCAGTTTTATATTTCATGTAATGGGCTTCTATTCTCTCTACTCAAGAATATTAGAGTCTGAATTAATGACTGGGCTGCGTGTGTTGATTAACAGTACTTACTAGGGATGTTATGAAGGCTTTCTGATTTCGGTGGCACTATGATTTTCTTGTTTTGCTAATCCAGTTTCACAGTCTTACCTGATGATCAGTTTGTGCATCCTAAACATACCATCTGAGAGGTCATGAAACAGTTTCACTTTTCAGTTACCTGCTTGCTTAAATAGAATTATGTCAGGAGTTGTCACCTTCTCTGCTGTGTTCTCCTCTGTTGGTAGTTTGCATCTGCTTGTGGTCTTCCTTCCATATGAAAAACAGCAGCTCGCAGGCTGTCATCAGTTTTGAGACCCGTGCACTAGCACAGAAGTCCTTAGCAAATCTTGAGGTTTTTGTTTAGTGCTGTTCTTTCTGATCATAGCTTCTCTCAGCTTAGTTTGCTTTTGACTGTCAAAGTATATCACATATCCCTTCAGATTTGGGTCTGGAAGTATTTTCTTATTGCTAACTTGCCACCAGGTTGAAAATCAGCTTTATTGCTTGGAAAAAATGTGTATGAGAAAAGGTTTCTTTACTATATTCTGTCATAACTTATCTAGGAACTCTAGAATTACTGTTGGAGAAGAAAGAGAGTTATTGGGGAAAAAAACCTGAGCAGGTTTGGCCTCCTGTGTTCAGCTGCATGGTGGTAACACAAAAAACATAAATACAGGGCCTGGGGGTGGGGGATCTGCGAACTGAGGAAAAAGCATTACAAAGGGACAGAAGCTTATAGCTTTTCTCCAAGTGATTTCACTCAACTGCTACGTCAACTGAGCATGCAGACAGGCTCAACAAGTCTGCCAGCAGGACTTCCTCCAGCCTGGGCACAGACATTAAATGCAGAGAAGCTGAGGCTGTGAGGCAAGGTCTCCAGACCTTCCCCTCACAGAGACTCATGACTCAGGGTGCTGTTCTAGCAGGAGCAGGGAGGCTGGGACTGGGCCCACTGTGTCAGCCCTTGAACCTTCTGCTGGCCCATCCTTAGTGTTCGAACACATAAGGTGGTGCTAGTGAAATGAGAGAAAGGAATCAGCTCAGGAAAAATCCCTCTGTGAAAGAGCTGGGTTTTGGCAAAAAAGGTGGTGATCCAGCATGTCACCTGCCCATGCCTTTGTCAAGTGTTTCCAGACAGCTCAGGGAATGTGAGTTTTCAGGTGGTTTCTGCTTAGGAGGGAAGAGGAGGGAGAGGCTGCTGGGCTTGAAACGCAAAGTATGAGAAGACATGAAGTATTTTTGAGAAGAGAATAATCCTGATGTGTGCAAAGACCAACAGTGCTGTCAGAGCAGTGAACTCTGTAGCTATGGGTTTGTAACCTACTCTTTAGCTCAGCAGCGGCAGTAGGAAGAGCAAGGCTCTGCAAGAATCTGATGCAGAAAGACAAAGTTGGTGGGGTAGGAGGGAACAGCAGCAAAGGTGGGTCCCAATCACCATTTCAGTGAGGTGACCTCAGCAACAGTGTTCTGAACACATCCGTACTTGCAGAGCCCAGGGAAGGGAGGCTGCGGTCATCGATATAGAAAATAAGTAACTCCTGGCGAGAAATTTAATTTAGACTTAGATAAAATGCCAGAGCTTTAAGACTACATGACAAAATGAACATCACAAAATTCAGATGAGGTGACTGTGACCGAGCATCGTCTTTGACTGCATCCTGGTAGAAGACTTGGTTGATAGAGGAAGAAATAGTTTTGATCATATTAAAGACCAAATTGCAAGTCAGGACTTGGTTGGGAGGACAAGAGCTCAGTCTGAGGCTTGCTAAATTTAAATTGATACTCAATATTCATGAAGAGGGTTTAGAAGGCAGGTCAATATTTTAACATGAGTTGAAGACAAGAGCCTTGGAGATGGAATGAGAGCTGTATTTTCTGGTAAAACCTGTCCAACTCTAGAGGAAAATCATTGCTTAGAAGGAGCTGCAACTTCTGATGTTTCCGTGCCAAAATATTTATGCGCTGCTGGTATGCCTGTACATTTTTCTGGGAGGAAAGCCTCTCCACCTGTGTGCTATGCCTGAATGCTCCAAACATTCCACACAATCTTCAGAGCAATTTTGAGAATGAATCCTTTAAAAAGCATGCGAGTGTGTTCATGTTTTGTGAATAAATGAGATTAGTCACTATTCAACCTTTTTTTGACTTAACACTGCAAGTACTACTTGACTGTAGCCATAGGAATGCAAATAAAACCGTGAGGACATACCAGTGCAGTTGTCTAGTAAATATTACATGTGTATAGAAAGACATTCCCCTATGAAATAAATCCAAAAACTGTTCTGAACTTTGTGCAATATTGATAGCTAGGGAAGGCTGAACAAATTTTTTATCTTGGGTATAGAAACGCCAAGATCTGCTAAGCTATGCAAGGATTTTAAAACATTAATCCCTGGCAAAGCTTGTGAGCTGACACTCAAATCTGAGTTTGTCTATTTGCAATTGTGGGCTTCTGTTCTTGGATTTCTAGAAAGGCACTAACTGAAAAAGAAAAAAAAAAGTTGAGTGAAACAATTTGAACAGCTCTCATAATTAAAAAAAAAAAAAATCCTCCTATGCAGCTGATTTTTCAGAAGACGTCAGCACTCCCTACTTGGGGCAGCTCACTTTTCATCACATCTACTGAATCAAAGTCATTGGGTTTTCAAGAAAACTTTTTGGGTGCTTGGTTCGTGAATGTCTAGTCACAAAAATCACAGAGGAGCTAATGAGCATCTTTGACAACAGGCTTTACTTTAGGCAGGTAAGAGGCAAATTGTTATCGTGGGAGTAAGGCAAGCTAAGTGCTGTACTGTGGAAAACTTTCTTCCAAGCATTTCCTTTCCTCCATCTCCCCCTTTTAATCTCTCTGTAAGCATCCGATAGTCCTTTGAGGCAGGTACTTACAACCGAAGAACAATCGTGTCGAACAATCGTGTCGCAGGGTGTCAGAAGCTGTGGAAATGCTATGAATTCTTAGCAAATCAGTGTTTTGTTAACATTCCAAAAGTAACAAGAGTGAATGTGCATTTAACAGTGCTGATAGTTTATCATGTTCCGTTACGATACAAGAAAACAAACCAAGTGTCAATATTTTGTGTGAGTCATTCTAGCTGTACAAAGAACTGCTTGAATGTGCTTGAGGTGTTTCAGTTAACCCTCAGTTGCTCCCTCAAATAACACGGAGTCCTGGGGTCGGCGGGAGGTCTTGTTCCAGCCCAAGAAAATTTACAGCCAGAGAAAGGCTTGCGTTTGAAGGGTTACGGTGTCGGCGCCGGGGCTGCAGGCGGCGTGAGCGGGGGCACGGCAGCGAGGAGACGCGCCAGGGCTGCGGTGCTGACTGTGATGCTCGGGAGGCGTCTGTGGCAGTCAGTGCTGCTTTGAAAATGATGAGAATAATCAAAAGCATACGAAAAGGAAAAAACCTTGTGGCCTGCGGCGGGAGGCAGCGGCCCTGAGGGAGGGAGGGACGGAATGAGGGACTGAATGAGGGGTGTCTGCGCCGCTGCCGGCCGCGGCCGCGAGAGGGTGCGGCGGGAGCGCGCTGGGCCCGCGGTGCGGGGCAGGTACGGGAGGGGGCTCCGGACCCCCCGCGGTGCGGGGCAGGTACGGGAGGGGGCTCCGGACCCCGCGCCTCTCCTGCCCCGGGCCCGGGAGCGGGGCGCAGCTGCCCGTTGCCCTAGAACTGCGGGGCTTCGAGCCGAGCCGTGGGAGGCATGGGAGGGTGTTTTCCAGCCCTTTGGCCCTGTGGGCGCTTCACCCGCATCAGAGGGTGGTGGGAGAATGGCAACTCGCAAAGCAGTGTCCTGCAAACGAAGAGAAGGCTGGGGGGCTGCTAAGTTGCAGTGAAGGTCAGTGGATGTGGGGTAAACTGGTAGAGAAGCTGTGAGGGAGACTTAGGTCCTAGCAAACACTCTGCTCTGATCTCATGCGAGACAAATATGAAATCATCCAGTGAGGACACAGCATGCTTTTCTCCTCTTTTCTTTCATTTTTTCCTCCTTTTCTTCCTCCCTTCTTCTCTTCCTTCCCCCTTTCCTTCTTCTTTTTCTCTCTCCCTTCTTTCCTACCTTCCTCCTTGCCATCCCTCTGTCCTGCTGTCCTTTTACGAGTCCCTCTCCATCCTTTTCTTCCTCCCTCCTTTTCACCATCCTTGCCTCTTTCCCTTTCTCCCTTCCTCCTTTTTCTCTTTTTTTTCTCTTCCTCCTTTCCATCCATCTGTCCTTCCTCCTGTCCTTCCCATCTGCTTTATTTCTGTTAGTGCAGAAAAAACAATAAAAGGAAAATAAAGCAAGATACTTCATAAGGGACAGATAGGAATCTTTAACATAACCTCCTGCTTGGACTGACTGCTGGTGTTTTATTTGTGCATAGGATACCACTCGTGTCTGGTTTTGCATTTCTGGTTGTGTAATTTTCTGTGGGAGCATTAGATTTGGGGAGAAATTAACGGTTAGGTAGTTTATTTGCTATGAGCCGTTTGATGAATCCTAGCCCTGACAGGGAGTCCACAGGCTTCACAGGTCAGGCAAGGAGAGCGAGATGTTCATCCATTTGTGACAGTTTGCTTGGGAGCCTTTCCTGCGTTTCCTCGGTGCATCTCTTTCTCAGGTTTTATAAGCTGATGGTACTTCCACGTCTGTAAGCAGGGGGAATCCAGGTCAGGCAGTTTGGGCTTGGCATTCAGACATGGACTCAGGCTGAGCCTTGCTCAGTGCCTTTCTCCTGTATTAACAGCTTTCATTTCACCCAAGTCAGCCACATGCCATGTCCTATGGCTAATGGTTAATCCCTTTGAAGACATTTACAGAAGCATGAATGCATACTTGAGATGACTAAACTGAGTCCCTGGTAACATTCAGTTGAAGAGGTGATTGATAGAGGATGTTCCTACTGCTGTTACTGCCAGAAGAGTTAAATTTTAAATCCAGTATTGGAAGACTGTGTCAATGTGATGTTTTAGCAGCACTGTTAGCTTCTACAGTGTCAGACTCTTCAGTTTTCTTTTGGGGAAGTCCACTGGACTTTGAAGAAAAAAGAAAAATGTTATGTTGTACCTGTGTATGAAACAGCACTGAAAACTGTTCTGAGTTATTGCATTATACTTGGAACAGATACTGGTAAATAAGACAGGGCCTGTTATTCTGCGAAGACATTTTTGCATGTAGCCTTGAATTGTGCCCAATAAACTAGTATTGTTTGCATTGTCATAGTCCTTCAAGGTCTAGCTGAAATGTGTATCCTTCAAATTCCCCTGTGTGGAACAAGCTTGGTCTGACACCAAGCTCCCATTGCCTAGAAGTCTACAGTCTATACATGTCCAATGTCGCAACAGATCAGAACCTGATCCCAGCACAAACCCCAAGTCTTCTGACTCTCAGTCTAACCCCTTTCTTCAAACTACCCTGTTTCCTGACATAGAGCTATTGTAGAGATAAGAAAAAACGTACAGGTAACACAAGCACGTCTCTTACCCTGTTTTTTGGTGTGCAAGAAGATTCCTTTCTTCTTGTGCAAATGAGTTTCTTGGAGGGCACTGTGCATTGCTGATGTATCTGTTGCAGAGGGGACAGAAAGCTTTTAATTAGTGAAGAAAAAAACAGTAAAAGGAGAATAAAGTATGTACATTGTTGTCCCACTGGTTCTGTGCAGCCAGCTCTGTGGTAAGGAGCCGTTTCCACAGGGAGGATATGGGGATGAGGGGCATCAGGGAAGATGTCAGTTGCCAAATCTGTCTACTGGTAGGACTGGATGGAGGAAAGACCCTCAGAGAGAAGGTGGTATTAGAAAAATTTTCCAGCAGACTGCTTCCAAGGACAGCGTGCCCCATTACAAGTACAGAAGAGAAACTTCCTCCCAGGCAGAGTTTTCCCTCTCCAGTGGGAACAATATGATCTGTAAAAAAATGGTGTCCCGGGATAGTGAGTGCCTCCTCCTTGTTTTTGCCTTCTGCTGAACTTCTGCAGTGAATCACACGAGCTTTACAGCAGTGTCCTGATTATCTCAAGAGAATTTACTCTTGGAGAAGTTAGCTAGGCTTTTGAAAAGTGAACCTGAAACCGCTAGTTGGACCAGTTTTTGGGAAGGGTGGACTGGAAGTGCAGAGGTATAAAGCACACTGTAAAGAGTGTATTCTCCATGGGAGCTCTGAAGGATGAATGGAGCTGCCAGTGCACTGGTGGGGTGAGATAAAAGGCACTGGTTTTAAAAGCGAAGGCAGTTATGCAGAGGAAGGACTTGCCTGGGCATATGGAGGATTTCTGTCACTTACAGCATCTAAGGTGAGGATTGGTATCTTTTTTTGAATGATATGCTATAATTCAACCAAAAGCTATGGGATGAACGTGGAGATTACTGGGTGAGGTTTTTCCTGTGTGTCAGGCTTCCAGTCTGACCTTCTGAGCGAGTTCTTGCCAGATTTAACATTGTAGATCCCAACAGGCCTGGCCTCATCTTTTTTTTCTGTTGCTGTATTTTGATTTAAACAGGATTTCTTCTTCAGCATGTTGCACATGGCATGTGAGAAGGTGCTGCAAATGTATAAAAGGCTAAGTGCAAATGCTGGATGACAAAATGAACTGTGGGGAAAAGAAACTGATGGTCAGTGAAAGTGAAACTGATGTTAAGCACAGGTTTTCCTGGCTGTGTGAAGTGCCAACTGGAAACTAATTCAGAGTAATAATGGTGGGGAGGGTTTTGAAATAAGGTCAGAGAGTGGGATTTAAAATAGGCAATTTTCCTTTTAGCTTAGACCTACTCCTGTGTTATTTGGCATTGCTATGCCTTGATTATTTCTCCCTATCTGTGAGGGATGGGAGGGAGTGAAGACCATTTGGGTGAGGAACCTTTTTGTAAGGTTAGGGCCCATCTTCTCACAAAATGTTCATCACTCACCCTAGCTACAAGATCCCTCTTGAGGCTCATGTCAGTTCCACAAGTGCCAGAACCCACTGGTTTCAGCTGCTGGTGTCCTTGCTCCCATCCCCAAAGTGCTGTCTGCCCTCATCCCTTCTCCTTATGCCTGACTGGTGGAAGCTATTGGCAATACTCAGGCTGCCTCTGTTTTCCAGACAGGGTGTGTGAGAAAAAACAGTTCTTTGGCTGCGGTGTGAGTTGTACCTAACAGCACAACAAAGGCAGAACTTGGTGTTACAGGGATGTCGTCTTCACTGCTGTCCACAAGAAAGAGCAAGGGAGGGAGTATCATTTCTAAGAGTTGCTGAGAGAGCAATAGCTTCATCCAAGCATTTTATTTTAAAAGTATGGAAGTAATTGCACAGGGGCTGCCAGTGACATTGCTTCCTCTTGAGGGGAGGTGCTGAAGAGAGATTTTCAGGGCACTGAACATAGCCGAGGATAGGTTGGTCCCACAGTGGATTTTTAAGTACTTCTCATGGTTCACTTTAGGCTTCCACGGCTTTCCCTCAAGTTGACTTTGCATGCAATTGCCATCAAGGCTGAAGTAAACTGCCAGGTCTAGATAGCTCTTTTTCTCTCCAGGGTTTGTAGTTTGACTCTTTGGTGTCTGTTTTCCTTTTGATTCCCAAAAGGTCAGACTCTGCTCCTGTCGTGGGTTGAGCTGAGTGCTGGCTGCTACAGTGCATTTGCCTGAAGGTATCTCCATGGCACTGGCAAGAGGGAAACAGCATGTGGTTGATATGAAATAGCAGGAAGACATGTGAAAATACTCCATTTTGCAAGCTCTTCAAATGCTTGCATAAACAGAAAAGTGTTTGGGAGCCTTGTCTTCTGTCACACAGTGTATGGTCTCTGCGTACTTATCCAAGATGCTTGTACCTGGGGATGCCAAACCATAAATTTTCATCAGACTCTCCCCAGCACCAAAGACTGCTCAGTGCTTTGGCAGGGAATCTGCTCACATTCTCCCATCTTCACTGTGAAATGAAGTAGTTCAGAAATTGCTCTGATTTATACCATCATTTAATTTGAAGTGCTGCTTTCCTTCCCACAGTGCCAGGAGGTTTAGACACTTAATGCTGTCCAGGGGCATCAGAAGGATCTTGAGGCAGCCCACTGTCAGTGTTTCAATCTATTTCTGAGCTGTAAAAAGCCAAGTCTACTTTGGAGAGCCTTTATACTGTGTGCGTAAGTGGCAAAGAACGGACTGTAATGCTAACTTGCTTCAGTGCAGGCAGTTTTCCTTAAATGTGTCCCAGGAACCTGCATGCACAGGACAGGGAAGGACAAAAGCTGCTACTGGTGATTTTGGAAGAAGAGGGAGGAAGGAAAGCTCAGAGGAAGAAAAGCTTTCATGACAGACTTGAGGGGAAAAAAAGTCATGAGCAAGACAGAGATTGGATGCCAGCTGTAGCAAAATCACCTGTGCAGTTGAGAGGGGACCTTAGCTCACAGACAGAACAGTGGATCCAGTCCCTCCTACTCATTACAGGCAGTTCTAGGGTCACCGCGTCTATGTATTTCCCTGTCCTGTGCTCAGTTAGCCCTGAAAGAAACCTGATCTTCCTACTTACAAGCAAGTTGACCTGTCAGGAATGCATGAAACTCCTTGAACATTACTGGGACTATCCGCAGACTTAAACTTGAGCACTTCCCTAAGCACTCTGGTAAACGGAACCAGCTGGGGCTGTGTGCAAGGTGAAGATATCATGCCTATAGTTTGGTTTCCTCTTCCCTCAGCCTACAAGGGTGCCTATGTATTTTAAACTGTGAGCAGGCCATCTTGGGTATACTTCAGCATGTTCCAAAAGAACCAAGTGAAAACGTAATTAATGACATACCAATTATTTAAACTGAGAATAACAAATGGACTTCTGTCCTGCAAAAACAGCGTTTGGAAGAAATTGAAATCATGCACTGTATCATGTATGATGGTCTAGAGATGCCAGGGAAAGAAAGTTAATCAATTAAATATCTAATATTTGCTGATGAGGTTAATGGTTAACCCAGAAGACCTGTGAAATCAAGTGCTTGTAGATTTGGAGGGGTTTTGGCATCTTTTTCATCTTATCCTCTTTACATCAGCAAAGGGATTTTTGTCATTCTAGTCTCATCTAGTTAGATTTTGCAAAGGAAAGGCAAACTCTTTTGTTTTTCCTAGGGTCATGCTAGAGCAATGTTAGTGCGAACATATAAGCAAACTTTTGCATGCACATACATTCTGGTCCATCACAACTGCAGCAAGAGAGGAGTTAATTCTGAAGCATTCGAGGCCTCCTAGAGTTATATTACAACAGAGAATTTCTCCACTGGGGAAGTGTCAAGAAAAGAAAAGGCTTCTTTTCTAAGCCATTTTTAACTCATGGTTCCATAAAAATGCTGGAGCTCCTGGAGAGACCCCCTCGGGGAGTGGTCCTGTGAAACATGCCAACAGCTGGATGGTACAAATATGGAAACCACTGCTGTCCTAAAAGAATAGAACTTAAAGCCGCTGTGAGAAAGCAGTGCATTTTCCCAAATAATCCTTTTAATTCTGTTTTAATGTTTTAGAGAGGAACAAATGCATACTCTTTTGATAGTGTTGGGAAGCAAGCTCTTAATGGAAAAGCAGAAATCTCCGGACCATGGCTCACAGCAGGAGGGAGGTGTTGAAATGTCCAATGTCATTAGTTCCTTTTTTTTTTTTTTTCCCCTTTTTTTTTTTTTTTTTTTTTTTTTAAAGCTGCAGTTGGTTAACAACTCCCTTGACAAATTAAAGAAATACCAAGCGGCCTCAGGATCATCTTGTTTCATGGCATGTTTCATCATGTTTCTTGCTATCAATTTCATGGCAAAACCCAGTCCGTTTCAGATCAATCCCAAAGAATACAGGCACAAATAAGAGCTATAAATTGCTTTGAAGTTGAGGGATAAGCAATAACTTGGGGTATTTAAAACTGGAGTTTGTTTCCATTCACAAAACCATAGTGACTCCTGACTTTATAGCCAAGGAGTGGATAAAATAGAAAACATAAGACAGTGTTTCCCTCACAGTGCTTGCACAGCCTTCTCCTGACCATCAGCAGGGTACATAAGGGTCTAATAACACTGTCTGGGGGTTGCCATCTCTGTTCCAGTGGAAAGCCCCACATCACCAGAGCCAGGTCCCTCCTTGGAGCTATCCAAGACTCCCCACCACCTCCAAACCCCACCAGAGGAGGGAGAGACACCTTGTGCCTTTGCTTCACACCACAAAGTCTCCCGAGCATCTTACCTGACCTAGTGGTACCTCCTTCCTCTGCAGCTTGCTGACCTGGAGAACTTCAGCATGGCCAAAGGCGTCACAGCCAACGATTTATGGTTACTTTTTTTCTTGTCTCTTTTCTCACTCACCATCAGCCACAGCTGGAGATGGGATACTAGGCTGAACTAGCTTTTTGTCTGACCAGGATGGTCATTTTTATGGGTGAAAGATGGGCATCTGGGCCTGTTTGACAAGAGAAAATATTTGGTGTGGCAAATTTTTCAAGCAGGAGTGGAGGGTATGCATTTGACCAGGAATGAATGTATCAGCACCTCAGGGAGTCCATCCTTAAGCAGCTGCCCATTTCTTATGTTCTCAGTGCTCTGCTGCTGCCCTGGTGCCTGCTGTATCTCTTTCCCTAGCACCACCATCCTAATTTCTAACAAACACTCTTGCCTGGAGCATGCTGTATATAATGTTTCTAGGGAGGAATGTGGGGGTGGAAAGACCACATGAGGTCATAAAGTTTTTGTGGAGTTGGAATTTGATCCAAAAAGTGAATTACCAGGTGCTTCTTCAGAGAGGGATTGGGGATTATATTTAAATACTTCATTTGGTAAGGCCTTTTGCTCCAGAAGAGAATCAATTCCATTTATTTTCTAAATGTGCATTTGTTTTACCATAGCATAATTCCAGGATGATGTTTAGATTGATCAGTTAAGAAATTTTTTTTAGAAAAAAAAAATAAAAAAAAAGGAAATGCTACATATCATTTTTCCTAACACAAAGGATTTTACCAGGCTACTGAGTAATAAAAATTTAAAAAGGCAATATGTTTCAGATGTTTATTTTCAGAAATTTGCCTTTACTTTGCAGGGAAGGGAGAGAGGAGGGGTACTGCCCCAGTACTGTAATCAAGCACTTGAACTCTGTGTTTCAGGGCCAGGGTGGATACAGCATCAATCAATAGGCTTTAATCAAGGAGGGGTGGCTGAGGAGCTTTGATCGCACTCTGCAAATGGATGTACAGCTGATAGAATGGTTGTTACCTCTCAGGAAGGCTTCCTGTAACAGAGGACGGTTCCTAGGAAAGGCATCACACTCCTGTGAGCAGTAAGCAGGGGTGAAGCTGGTCATGACTTGGCTGGGTGGCTGCTGCATCTGCTCCTGGTTCTCAGGTGGACAGAGCAGCTGGAAACACAGGTTGCATTTCCTTTCTACTGTGCTTCTGAACAGCAGTGTTAAGCACTGGTCTCCTACCCACTTGCTCAGGCATTAAGCAGGATCAGCTGGAGGCAGTAACGGCACTGCTTATCCGTGCTGGGAAGGCAAGAAGTTGGTCAGTGGTTTGTTCATGCAGAGACACCTAGAAAGCTCAACCAAACGAGTTTTTAAAGTGCATACATTAAGCCATATTGGATCACCACTTGCATTTTCTTTTTACTTAGCTCTAAACCAGTGAAAGATCACTTTGTTTCTGAAGGTGTCCCCCCATCATAGTGTAATTGAAGTACTTTAGATTCCCGCTTTGAGTTATTTCAGATAAAGTTTTGCTGTCTGCCCTTGTGCCAACAGCCCTAAAATGCCTCCCACGATCTGCTCAGAGCTGCTGTGGTGTTTCACATGAGGTGTCACACAGGCAGAGAGAAGTCAGCTTGGGACCATGTTCAAGAGGAGAGAAGTGGTGGAAAAGTGGGGCAGAGATAGGACTGGGATTTGTGGGGCTGGTCATCAAGCAGTGAGGAATGAGTGAGTGAAGAGAGGTCCTTGGTGGAGAGCAAGAAGAGGAGGGAGGAGGGTGGGAGCAGAGAGTTTGGGAAGCAAGATGTGGCTGGGAGGTGAAGGTGCATGAGGAGTAGGGGAGAGGTCAGTTTTGGCTCAGTGGGGGACTGGAGATTGGGAAAGGGGAGAAAATGAGGCATTACAAACCTGCAAGGAGGGTGGGATGAGTGGGACAGAGAAGGAAGGGTGAGGGAGAAGGCTGCAGATGCAGATGGCATTTTGCAGCCCTACTTCCCTCTGGGGTCAGCAGGCAGGATGACTTCACCGGCCATCCTCATCATCTTTTCCCTGCCTGCACAGCCACACTGTTTCCATGCAGAGACCATGGCAACCCAAGTTTTTGACTGGCTGCTCGAGGATGGTAGCTGTAATGATAGCAGCAACGAGTATTGAGGGAGGGGAGGGGAAGGCAAGCAGCTGTGGAGCAGGGGAAGTTGACTGAGTACAGTAATCGTGTTTGGCAGGTCAAGGGTGAACCGTGGCCTGCGGGAGTTGTACAATGCCCAAGGCTAGCAAAGTGGTGTTATAATAAACCCCAGATGTTTCCGCTATTTACAATGTATACGTTATGTTTAAACCTGAAAATACATCCTAGGATCTGGTGGGTAGGGAAACAGTTATTAGCTGCTTGGAAATGACTTGCTGGTAATGTATCTGTTCCCCCTTGATATTAGCTGTTGCCTGTTTAAAATATAAATCTTCGAAGCATATACCCTCACAAGCAACTTCTTTGCCAAACCAGTGGTTTCATTCGGCTCTATGAGAAACTGCACTGTCCCCCCAACAGTTTTTTGGGAGGCTGCATCCCGGGCACGGCAGTCCTGGGAGCCGTGCTAGCAGTGTGCACCATGCAGGAGAGGCACCGCTGCTAGGCAGGGAGCAACCAGGCACAGGTGTGCAGAAAGCACCGCTTAATTTCCCCAGACTAACTAGTTTAGAGCTAGGAGCCAGAACCTTCGTGGTACGTCATGGGCAGCAGCAGAACCACAGCAACTTTGAAAAACCATTTGGGGGGGTGGGGGATTTTGTTGATTAGGCTTTTATGTCAAAACAATGGCTTGTCTATAAGAGTAAATTAGCTGGCTAAACTGTGGATTTACAGCCCAATGGTTGCTCTGCACAAACCCTCCAGGTGATCAGTCCTACAGCTGGTCCAGGCCAGGCACTCAAAATATTAACATTTAAAGTGGATGAGTTCAGCTGTGGGAAGCCCTGGAGCGGAAGCTCCTGTTCAGAGATGGACTGTCCTGGGTGAATTAGAGTTGAATCTGCTTTGGGAGTGAATTCAACCAAAGCCACCCAAATTCAGAAGGCACGTGATCACTGTGAAGTTTTATTGGATTTAACTAAAGCATGAAAAATGCATACCTTTGGTGAATCCCGATTAACTCCTCACACGTGTCCCCCGCCTGCCCCTCCTCCCCATGCATCGGTCTGTGCTGGGCCACACTCACCCGCTGTGTGGGCGCTTGGGGTAAAAAGGGGCTTGTCTGGACCTCTCGCTGCAGGGTATACAAAGACTAGCCCTTTATGCCAGAAGTGGAAGAGGAGTGCTTTAAGTTAGGCTGTGCAAAAACATTGCTGAACGTCAAGCAGCAGTTTGCAAGCAAATTGGCCAAAAAGGGATTCCTCACCCAGATGCAGCAGTCAATTTACTTCTGTGGAGAACCTGTTTGCCCAGGATACATGGGGCATGTGGGAGGGTTGAGTGGTCACATTATGCAGCACTTGTCATGTTTTCATAGGCTTTTGCGCTGCACAGAAGTGAGTCTTGTGGGTCAGGGAGAAAATGGTGCTATTTTGACAGTTTCTGTTGAGTTTTTCTTTCTTTTTCTGTTTCTACCCCAACACTCCCTGTGCAGCTATCCCACCACAAGTCTACTGTGGCTTCCATTGAGAGCGATGCCTTTTCCTCCTGAGCTTTATTGTCCTCCCACATCCCATGTGCTTGACTTAGAGTGATTTTCTTGAATGTTAACCCTGATGGACAGCTCCCTACCTAGCCATGCAGTTTTACAGTATTTCACATCACGCCTCGTACGAAGGGATACGGTACAAGTATTCTGCTAGGCAGACTTCCTGCGTGATTTCAGTTGCGCTCTGTACCTCTCTCTGGTTCGCTTGGACTAATTATCATAGGTTAAGAACCATTCATTTTAGTGGTTTCTAATGTGATACTCCAGTTTAGAATGCAGTAAGCCACTCCAGTCAATATGAATTCAATGCCTGAAGTGTCTTGAATGTAAAATAACCAGAGCTCTGAAATTCACATCCTGTACCATGAACTAGCTTCCCCACGTGGGAAGCCCAAAGTGTAGAAATGTCACTTGTCTGAGATCTTTTTTGAATGCTAGACTCATCTGCTTTGCTGATTAAGTTTTTTTTAATGTTTTTCATGTATTTCAATGTGATGACCTATTTTTTCAAGGTGAAGTTGCTGAATAAGAGTTAAATAGCAAAAAACTGCATTTTTCTCTCCAAATCTATGCCTAAATCAGAGGTACCTCTCCTTTTTTTAAGGATGTGCTGACCATACTCAAATGTGACTCATAAAGTCACTTTTAGTACTTCTTTGTTTAGTGAGCCTGTTGATTGTGATTTCAAAACATGTTTTAATAAAATGCCTGCTTCTCTCCTCTCCTGTCTGTCTAGCTGGTTCATCAAATGCAAGTCTAGTCAAAATTGTCTTTTTCTGTATTTTGATTTCTATCCCTCTGCAGAATAATCAGATAATAAACATATCAGATAATATGTTATTTTCCAGCATAAAATATCTAAGAATTTATAGGGTCATTACATGTATGTTCAGTTACACAGCTGGCTAAATAAATGGAGGGCAGAGATGGCATATGCTTAGAGCTTGGAGAGCTTAGTTATGAAATTGAGAAAGGCGGCTATGCTTAATAATAAATAAGACTGTCATAATAGCAACCACTGAGATTTTTATTTTTTTTTTTTTTTTTTTGTGGAGGGGGAGAGGGTGGACACATAGAGAGAAACGGGGTACGGCAAGGAAAAATTTGATTAAAACCTGCTGTTTAAGTCAGTGCTTCCACTGATTATTTAAATTATGTTTAAGATTGGGGAACCAAACTGTGGGGATTGGGGATTAACAGCTGTCAAACCTCTCACTACTATCAAAAGAAATCCATCTCATAAGCACTAGGAGATAGCTGAGAAACAAAAAAAAATCACATTTTTTTTATCTACTCAGAAAGATTGGGATGGAGATGCTGTTTGAAAGACAGTACCTGGCCCTGGAGGTTTTTGCCTTTCTTGGCATGGAAACCTATACCTCCATGGGTAGACACTGTTTGGTGTGTGTTCAGTCAACTCTAGGCAGGTTTGTGAAAGTGGCAGATGGAGATGTCATGCACTGCCACCAGAAATGATGATTTTGTTGTTGTTTTGCTGGAATTTGACCCTCCTCCATGCACTCTCAACTCATGTCAGAGCTATTCATAAGAATGGCTTCTGGGCTCTTTCACACCTCCCTGAACACACAGTGTGTGCTGACTTCCTCTCCTTCCATCACAAATAGCTTGATTGTTCTGGAGGCTCCAGGAAAATGCTGTTTTGATACTGTTTCTCCTTAATCTTTCATCTGTTCATGTACTACTGGACATTCATGAAGCTCATGAGATAAAACACTCTGCACATAGAAGATCACACATGTAAATAATGACTTCCAAAGTCCAAAGTGTGTCTTAAATTTTTTCCAGAAGCAATAGTTAAAAGGGGAAAATACAGTAGACATTCAGTATAATGATACTGTTGGGCTTTATGTTTTTCAGCCATGTTGAGTTTTATGATATCTCTCAGTAGACAGAGATTCAGAATGAGGTAATACTTTGAAAACAGTATACTTAACGTCTACAGAGTGCTTTTCTGTCTTGATTGTTTCCATTTCTTTTAGCCATAATGGTGTCCTGCTTGGTCACTTCCTACACAAAATTCCCTTTGCAGCCAGAAGGGGGACTCAGGATATTAAATTTCAGCAGATGCTGTGAACTCATCCCTCACGTTCTTTTTTCTGAACATCCCTTCCTGATACTGTTGTGGTTCTTTCTTGGCTTCCTCCATCCATCTTTCACGCCTTTCATTTGCATAGCTTTCATTATTAGGTACTTACCAATGCAGGACAAATCTTGCAGAAGGAAGTACTGAAATACTAGGACGCGTGGTTGGAACCAAGTTCCAGTCAGCAATAGGCTTTGGTATATCTTTTCTTTATCTCTTTATCACAGGGCCTTTCAGCCCCTGTATTACTGGATCTCCCCACAGTTATATCTTCTCCCTAGCGTGTAGGTAGAATCCCAAACTGCAATTAGTAAGAGAATATTTTGGCAACTGTGACACCCAAACACAGGGGAGTACTGTGAGACAGAAGAGAGGGTCCTTAGTCAGCTGAATGGACTTCAGACTATCACAATGAAAGAGAATAGGCAGACATTCCTAAGCAGAGAGATGTATTTTGCTTCATGATGGCAGCAGTAGTGAAATAATCGGTGAGAGAAAAGCCAGAGGTTAAAAAAAAATTGGTAGAAAAGCCAGATGGTGCGTGTACATCATTTTAGGTAAAAAAACAAACTCATCTTTTGCTCATCGCCAGGGGTGTCACTAGGCTTCTTGTGAGAGTGTCCTGCACTCCCTACTCATGCCACCTTGCAGGACTGAGTCTTACAATAAACCTGAAACACCTGCCAGTTCTGCTACCAGGGTTACACAACAGTTTCCATTGTAAATCTCCATTTTCCCAAACTTTTTTAGGATCAAGCTGTTATCTTTGATTTATTCGTGTAATATGAGTTTCTTTCTCATGTCTTCTAGAAAATCTGGACAAAAGAGATGACTGACAGCCCCCTAGGGTTCAGCACAGTTGGGGAGAACGTTATGCATTCTGCCTGTTACATGCTATTCTCAATGAAAATCCAGATTGGAACTTGACATGATACCATCTTTTTAGGAAATGTGGTTTGGTTTGTGAAAGGTGGCTTTTTTTGTTTTTGTTTTTTAAGACTACTAAAAGAAAGAAAAAAGCATCAACACATAAGAATTAGTCTGAACACTACACAGACACTCTCTAAAGGGAGATTTGGTTCTGGTTCAATACTTCTATCTTACTGCTTGGGGAAACATCCCTCCTGTGTCTGTCAAGGAGCAACAGCTTCCTCTAACAGATTTTGCAGTTATTTACTTCAGACAGCTTCATAGTGGCACAATGGCCACATGAGTTGAGACTGGAGACTATTTTAATGCTGGCTCTGTAAGGTATAGATAGGCAATCTGCTGGGCTGCTGCAGCATGACACCAGCACCAATGTGTGGGAACCTTCTTGCTTTTCCTCATCTGGGCTTTTTTCTGGGAAGTCGTCTCAGGGTACTCCCACATGAGATTTTGACACTGTTGGCACAATAAGGAGTGTGTAGATTGCTACCTTCCTTGCATCTTAGCTGTCAAAACCTGAACAGAGCTGGTATGAAGTCTAGTGGGACGCTGCGGTGGAAACAGCTTTGCTGCAGATTAGTTTGCAGTCATTCTTCTAATGCTTTTCAGTAGTTTCTCAGCAGCAGAAAAGCACATTTTAGGCTGGATGCTATGTGTGCACAGCCCAGGTAATTCACGGTTGAAGTCGGTGTCCTGGCTGGGAATTAAAAGCAAAAGAGGAGTTTCTTGTTGCAGAGATAACAACAAACGGAAACTTGTACTAGAAATTACGTGGAACAGATAGATTGCAGGAGATGATACTCAAAAATCTCCAGCTCAGTAGTAGCAAAATGAAGCTGATCACAAGGTTATTATCCTTGAGAACGAAACAAAGAGGAGACTAGGAAAGAGATGGGACATTGGTCTTTTTATGCAGAGGTTTATAATCCCACTGATGTCTTTCTAGCCTGAATGATGAATGCATATTAACATGTGTAAGTGTTAACATACAAAGTCACTGTCATTAAAGTCAGATTTCTTAAACCAATTCAATTCAAGCAGAGAGAACATTGCCTCTAGAAAGACCTGTTAGAACTAATTTAATCCGGAAGTTTATTGATTCAACTTAATTTGTTAAGGAATTGATTTTAATGTAAGTTTAATCATAAATCAGCTTTAAATCAGTTTAAGTGTGTTCACACTGAGGCTTTGCATTGGTTTAAATAAAAATGATTTATGCTTTACTTAGAAATCTGCCAATTTGGATATAGATAAGGTCTGTAATTTTTTTTTTCCCCTTACAAAGACTGTAGCACACTTCTCCATCTATCAGTATTGAATCAATGACAAAGCATTTTATTTCCACAAGGCCTGAATTTTACCTTAGTGCTCTGCTGGGCCTTCAGTTCGTATCATATAGCAAATAAAGACCTGGATACTTGCACAATTGATATAATCAATTTTCAGGCTGTGATTTTAACCAAAACTGTGACATATAAAAAGCGTTTGTAAGTTTAAAATAATAAGTTGAGGAAGGGAGGTTTACTTGATTTACTGTGTCTTTGCTCTTTTTACCAGCAGCTTGTCCAGAATTTATGTCGAGTTTATTTTCCAACTCCTTTTTAGCTAAATTTTACAATACAGTCTCTGTTCTGACAATTGAGAGTCTAGATCGGGACGTAAGATTTGGTAAACTATGGACATTACTTGCTACACTTTACGTACTTGAGTGGCTCTAGAATGTTTTCTGTGACTTCTGCATAAACAATATCACCTTCCTGCAATAAAAGCCATAATTCCTCCCCAACTAGATACTGGTGGCTACACAAGGGTTAGATACGCAGGATGTTAAATAATAACTTTTTAATGCACTTTATAGTCTTTTTCACATAGTCATAGATTTTAAGGACATTGAGGGATTTTGACAAAAGGTTACATAAACACCTGGCAGGATGGGCTTGATTGTTATGGCTAGGAGCTCCAGGCTGGACTTGGTGGCCTAGAAATCTGTTCCAATTGTCTGTATTTGTGTAAAGATCCCACTCCTGTGTGGCCTATTACTTAGCATTCACACAGGTTTCCAGTATGTAAATCCACCACTTACGGTTGATCTGGAATATATTTTTAAAAAGCCTTGTGATTTTTCCTACATAATTTTTGAACTTTTGCCTACAGTCCAGAAACCATTTTAGAGTTGCATAAAGTGTTCCTGTTCCTGCTCCGGTGATTGCTGGACTGTGACATGTTTCTGCACGCTTTACTGATCATGTGGTTATGGATTTTTTGGAGGTTGACCTTTAAAAACGTGTCTAATCTTGTATAATAATTTAACCAGGAGAGATGCTTCTAATTAGATCTTTTTGTGAGCTGTTCCTGGTTGCAGATAGTTAGCAATATTTTTACTTAAGAATTTTGTTTGATTTTTCATTTGTCTGAAGACAGCCTGTGCACATTTTCAAACGGGTATGGCATAAACGTTTCCTTGTCACTACAGTTTCCTCTTCTGTTTTGCCATAGCTGCTGAGTATAAATGTGGGGTTCAGTATATGTTGGAAGTAAATTGTGCTGAAAGGTTTATGGTTAGATCCTCTTTGCATACTGTGTAAGCCCATAGTATTAAGTGCCATGTTTAGATTTTTGCTGAGCTGAATTTGAGCTGATGATTTGTGTGCAGTGCCTAGGTATATCCAGATCCTTGGTTCCTGAAAATAGCCAAGTGGCTTTCAGTCTTGTTGGCTTTTTGCACAACTTCTGATAAAAATAGGAAGATTTTGCTGACAGAAGTTTAGAGGTGATGGCCCCATTTCAGTCAAGTGAAGGGGTCAGGACTAGCTCTGCCGTGACCCCAGGGGGAAAGCACACCCTTTTGCTGAGGCGGTGGCACACTTTTGGCACTCTTAGACCATGCTGGTTTTCCCCTTGGCATGGAGGTATGAAAGCGGTCATCTTTCAAATTTAATTAGGAGCCGATTCACAGCATGCTCCAACGTCATCTGCCTAGCAGAGATTATGGCAGACAGGGGCAGGGGGACAGCGCTTTCAGGTGCTGTGCAGCTGGGACAGGGCTGGTATATGCTCTGCTCTGCCTATGATCAGCACCAGAAGAAAATAAAAACTTTAGAGGCATCTCTAGTTAAGTCTGGGTGGGAACAGACCCCGCTTTGGAGCTGCAGTGGAATGGCTGCCTTTGCCTTCTGCAGGTTTCCTCTGTGCAGTCTTGGAGCACACAGGTGTATTTGTAAGCCTATGTCCTTCCACAGCCTGTGCTGAACACCCACACAAACCCCAGAAAAAGAGTATTGCTAGGAGAGCTGATGACAAT
This sequence comes from Falco punctatus, assembly GCF_963210335.1. Taxonomy (NCBI): domain Eukaryota; kingdom Metazoa; phylum Chordata; class Aves; order Falconiformes; family Falconidae; genus Falco; species Falco punctatus. The sequence goes on from NC_137586.1 coordinate 53,685,858, forward strand.
GGATTTAAGGGAGAGGAGGGGAAGGAGAGTGGTGAATGAGGAGCCAATACCCATAGTGTTAAGTTTGATTTACGCATTAGCAAATCAATGTCTTGAAAGTTTCAAAGTTCTTCACACTGCTGTAAGTACTTTATGCAGCCTGTAGTGCAACAACAGTTTCTTCCTTTTGATGCTCCAATTAATCTTGTTTTCTCCAAATTAATTTCTACGTTTTGGTTTTGTTTCTGTCCATGTCAAACAAGCCATCAGACAGGCTTCAGCTCAGGTTTTCCACCTTCCAACCCCAAAATTTCAATGTGAATAAATGGTTCATTATGGGGAAGAACATCAACGGACAATGAACCCCCTAAACTGCCAACTGTGCCTGGAGATGCCCAGACATTTTCTCATCTATTTTGTGAAAAAAATGGTGGCCTCTGTTTGAACTTTGTGAGGGAGAGATTATTTGGGACTTTTGGGGAGGCAAGTGTTTTGGTAAATCCTGTTTTGGGTGTTTCTGTGTGCCCACTAATTATTCTTTCCTGTAGATATATCCCCAAACTCAGATTACTCAGGTATCCTTGCTGGAAATGACAGGGAGTCTAGCTCTGTGAACTCATGCAGGATGAGGTGATTAGCGGTCACCATTAAGGTACCCTGCATCCCACAGTCTGGGAATCATCTTCCGACCACCATTTCCACTGCATGTCACCTGTCATGGCATTCCCTACTGCCCATGTTATATAATTTGTTAATAAGGCATCCAAGTGGGCAGCAGGTCCTTTTGGTTTTCTTGTTCAACATGGAGAATTGTTTTAATACTGGGGAAATTCATGTGAATCCTGTGGCTACAGCATTGTCTGATGTTATTTAAATTCTGCATCATGCACTAATGTAGCAGATTACATCTATATATTATATGACTGACTTCTCGCTGGGAGTAGGGACAATTTGTCATGCTTAATTAGTAAGATCTCTGACCAGACACCTAGAAGTGCACTGGCAATGTTGCTGCGTCTTTCTCTTAAGGCTTCCACAGCCTCAAGAGGATGGGGAAGATTTTGAGGAGTGTAAAAGCCTGCCACAGATAGATCTGCACTGGGCAATTTATTGGCTGAGACACAGTACACTTTTGTCTGTGAAGTGGAACTATTGCAGAATCAGAAAAAGCTACAAAGCCAAGAAAATAGTGTAAGGCAGCAGAAAAAAATGGGTCTTTCTCTGATTAGGATCCAAGGGAAAGCAATCACTTGTGTCCTTTGGACGTGAGCATCCTAGATTCGTTGGTACAGTGTGAAGGGAAGGAGCATGATGGAGAAATGCTGACAGGCTGCAGAAGTAACCAAGAGCAAAGGAGATGGAAACGAGTTATAAAATATATATTTTATATATAGTGCATATATTTATATGCACTATACAGGATTTAAACAGCTTACAGGGTTCAACACACAGAATATCTGTGTTTTCTGATGATGCCAAATACAGCAGTGTGCCAGAGTATACAAGCTGTGAGAGGGAGAGAAGGAGATGTCTGCAGCACTTTTGAGCCATCAGAATGAAAGGCTAAAGCTCTAACAAAGCTATAAAAAAAGTAAATTCTACAGAAAAGAGAAACAAGGAGTTACCCAAGAACTGGATTTTCACGAGTAATCCAGAGGAATAACCCCTGAAATTATACAAAAGGAGAGTGTTTTTGCATTGAGCATCTTTCCTTCCTTGCGTTTTTTTTCCCCTAGATTTGATTTTACTCTTCCCAACATGACCTTAGGGCACACCAATGTGGCCACACATGTACCACAGCTGAGACCCAAAGTTTAAGATGTGTGTGCCTCTCAGCCCAAAGATGAACCTTCCAAGTCTGGCCATAAGGCTTAGTCTGAGACCCAGTCGAGTCAACAGTGCAGCCACAGCCTTTGCTCTTAGGTAGTTCTCTCAGCTATTCTAGTCTCTTTTTGGTGACTTAATGTATGCCTTTTCTGAAGCAAAGATACATATTAGTGATGAAAATACTTACACTGAAGAGCAAAGAAAAGAAAGAGACACATGTATGATGCAGCAAGCTGTGCTTCCTTCCCGATCTGGCTTCAAGGCATGCAACTTGTGACAAAGTTTTTTAATGTGCAGTCCTGAAATTCAGCTCCTAAATCAAAAGTAGTTTCATGTAAAGAAAAACAATTCACTGAGTACTTGCAATTCCCCTTGAAGTCCACAGCACTTATGCATGCATAGCATTTTTGTGCATTGGATTGCTTTAATTCTAGTGCTCAAATAAAGATTCCGGAGCCTACCTTTGTGCACTTAGGTATGTAAAATACAAACCTGTAGAAGTTTATATCGACTTTATGAGCAGTTGTCCCTGAATTGCTTATTGGATAACAACTATATTTATTTTATGCTGTCCCCACATTTTCAGTTTGTATGATCAGGTTTTTATATTGACAGTGTCTAACAGGATCATCAAAGTTTATCAGGGATGCAGCCAGCTGGAGTCAGCTGAAGCACTGTGAACCAGAAGAGAGAGTATTTAATGCAATCAGGCGGTGTGTTCCTGCAGACACGGATCATCAGTAAATAAATTAAGTGTTGACCTTTAAATTGTAATCTTTAGGTTAGACGCTTGCTCACACCCAGCATCTCTTGTGAAACCTACATTTTGCTGTCTTTGAATGCAGATCCCTGTCTCTGAGGAGGTCTAAGCTCAGAAACTGATATCTTGAGTGACTGCAGGAGGCTGGACAGCCTGGCATTATCTTGTTACACTGAATAAATGGGAGCTCTCAGGCTTTCCCTTGTGGACATGATACTTCTAGACAGGGCAGTTTGTCACTACCATCCTTTTTCTGGTTCCGCTGGAGATGCTTTTTATTTGTAGAGTGGAGGGGGGACTGGTGAGACCTTCTCCATTTGCACAGTACTTATTCCGTATGTCCATTTTCAGTGTTCTGTTGAAAGCCTCACCTTCCCAAGGTTATGTTATGAGTTGGCCCTTGATAATCTCATTGGAAGGGTTTCCTGGGCTTCTGACAGGGAGAATGAAAAGATTAATGCAAGTTCAGAGAGCAGCTTCATGGCGAGGGGTAAATATCCATGAACACTGGCATGACATACCACATACTTGAAAGCATCTCACCCCAAATAAACAAATACTTCAGGTGGAGATCTATGGGCTTGCTGGGTGCGCCATTACTTTGAAAGGACCAAGTGAGACTTCAGCACTGTCATACCTAAACCTGTCAGGCTGACTGAGTTTAGACTTAAATGCCCCACAGCATAAGCTGTTCCCAGTCAGGGTAATCAGAATTGCAGTTGGCTTTGTGATTAGCTTTTGAGAGTAGTTACTCTGATTTATAGTGGCATTTGCTGGTTCCTTGTTGATACGGTGTTCAAAGAACATGTCTGTAGTGTTATATCCCTCCCTATTGCTCTGTTTCTTGGCTCCTGACCATGTTGCTAACCATGTCTGTGGCATTCCCCTTTCTTTTGGCCTTTAAGACATCTGAAGTCTGCAAAAATTTCCTTTTAACATCACCAGGAAGAATGAAGTTCTGTGGATCTTGGCTTTACATGTAATACTCAAGACAAATGCCAGGTTTGAGAATTTCCTTTCGCTGCTCTACAGAGATATTCAGATCACACCAAGACCCAGAAGCTGACATGTATATGGCAGTATTTTCAAAAGGGTACAGAACTGAGAAATTCCTATTTAAGTAGCTAATTATTTGTTTGGTTTTCCAGTCTCTCAGCTCATGTTCAGTTAGTCTGGTATTTTGGAGAGCTGGTTGCGTGGGATTACCTCCTATCATTACCTGCAGTGTTTTATCATGTAGGTAACCTGCACAGAGACTCAACATGCTGGAAGGAAATAGTCAGATTTTGAAAAGTGTTCAGAATGCAAATGTTGCCTGAAAGAATAATAGGAGGATTAAAACCAACATAAAACAATGGAATTTTTGGTTGCTTTTTTTTCAGTTGTCTAAGCAGGAACAGTATACACTGTAAAGTGTAGTTTATATGGTTTGCACCAAAGGCTTTAGAAAATCTGGCCTGCTGCTGGTAAACCTGAGCTTGATTACAATCTTATATGCAAGGGCAGAAGGCTTTTGAAAATAATATAATTTGTCTTGCATTACTGCCCTGCCTTAAGCATTATGCTACAAAAAAGCATGTCTGAGGCCAAGGCAATGGGTGTTATTCTTGTGGCTTCTATTACCACTCCCCAAGCTGTTGGTCACAATTTTGCACAGCAAACTGCACATGTGCCTACTGGCAAGCATGCCTAATACATTCCTGTGCTGAGACTCTTAAAAGGCTTTGTGCCTTCCTAGGAAAAGAAAAGAAATGGAAAAAAACAACCACTCATGGAATTTCAGCTGAAAGCGTGTAGTTGTGTGATAATATTTTGCAGGCTTCCTGTTTAATTTGTTCAATGTGTTGAGCTTCCATGCAGATTAACTATACAATCAAACACTGAGGGTGAGGAGATTGCTGTGCTTTGCCAAACTCACCAAAGTCCAGAAAGAAGAAGTTATCTCCAGTCATACATTATCAGTGAGTCTTTTGCAGAAAGAATATGGAAATGCATGCTCCTTATCTGCAATATTATGCAGGCCAACAGACATTCGTTTCTGAAAAAAATTGCTAACAAAATGACAGGCATTCAAGCTGTCTTAATAAGCAAAGATCTAACACTTTGCGTGCTTTTACCTGTTAAACACTTCCAACAGTGCAGGACTGTTGCTGACACAAGTGCTCTGCCACTTTGCGAGGGCTCATCACAGCATGACAGCCCCCTCTCACTATCAGCACCTCTCTTGCTTTTGTAGAAAGTCTGGCAAACCAGGGGAGGTCACAGAGAGAGGTCCTGTCTGGGGAGGGTGAAAAGCCTGGGGTTTGACATGAGTGCCTTTCTGTGTGTCTAACTGACTCTTAAAATGTGAGGCCCTCCCCGGTTTTGGCACAAGGAATACAGATGAAGTAGATTCCACCACACTTTTCATTCAAGCAGTGCTGCTTTTGGGCTGCTTCCACACTGCGTTTCTGCTGTTTCTCTTCTGGATTTGAATGTTTTCTTTGCTACCTGGCCCTTGTCATTTTGTGATGGATGGCACGTGTAAGGGCTCTGCTGCCACTGTATCGGAGCTGCTGGCAACAGCACTGCCCAAAACGTGATCCTCAGGAAACGCTGTGAATCTCCCATGCATCTTCACAATACGTTCTGACAAGTCATCCTGACACCTCAACCCCCATCTATACATAGAAGATGCAGAAGGTGTTTTCCCTTGCCCTGTCTCCCTGGTTCCTGCTGCATCAACAAGCCTCCCCGGGAGCGAGCACTGGGCAGAAGTCTCTCTGGTGGCAGGAGCAGTGCTTGCATGGCAGGCGCAGCAAGGAGCAGTGGAAAGGAGCCAAGTGGGCAGGAGATGCCATGGGGACAAAGGGGGAAGGGGCAGAGAGGCAAAGGGAGGGAGGTGCCAGGGGAAGCAATGTCTACTTATCGTTATAAACATTTTTGCCTCCTTTAAAAGCATTTTCACCCCTCAGACAAGATCTTGTCTTTCCAGCACCAGAAAAATTGGCACAGGCTGTGATGAAAGTCAACTACCTCTTGCAACAGGGAAAACTGATCTCAATCCAAGCACACAATGCTGTACTTTTATCAGCACAAGCTTTCTCATATGCCTGGCAGGTCTGATTAACTTTTACAAAACTACAGCTGAACAGAAACAAACATAGCGTAAATGAAAAGGAGAAAAAAAAAAAAAAAAAGAAGAAACAATCTCTTTTCTGTCATGTCTGTGAGCAGCTTTTACTGCTTTCCCTGAAGAGCTTGCATGCTTGGACAGTGAGTTACTGTGAATTAGTGAGGGTCACTGCCATTGATTAAATCCTCTTTTATGTTTCCTGGTAACTTCTGAATTATGGCAACAGTTGAGCATATTAATTTAACACTTTTTTTTTCATTGACAGTTCCGATGGAGGAAAAAATCTGCAAGTCATTTTTAGAAGATAATATTAAATTAAAACAAAATTCAGGAACAAAATGGCATCTCCCTTTTATTCCCACTTTCACACTGCTTTGTTGACAGGGAAATCAACAACCAGTTGAAGTGTTAAGCACAAAAATGTTAATCCTTGCAATTCTGTTTATTGTCTTAATGTATGCAAAATACAGGCTAAAGAATATTGCTTTTTTATTTCACACCTCTGCAGCTTATTTTCTTACATAGTAACCAAAAGTTATAACCTTAACTCTTTAATGAGAGAGTGAAACTGTAAATACAAACCTCAGTAATAAGGCTCTTAATTAATGCTTATTGGGCATTTTTTTGAAAATTTAAAGATTGGTGTTTTTCAAAATACCTTTCTCTCTTTCGGGTAAATGCTCAATATTTACATGTGTGCTTAGGTAAATATATGTATATGTACAAATACACACATACACTTATAAAAGTATATTTAAACATACTGGTTTCAGAATAGTCTGTGGGCATTTGTTTTTCAGAAAGTAAAAATTGTTTTGGTAGCGCTTTGGGAATATGCTGGAATTTCCAAAATTATCCTGGGGGATGTGGAAAATGGATAACAATATATGAGAAGACATTTTAGTAGAGATTTCTTTCTGGTCATGAAATCCTGGGCCTTACCCAACCTGTCTCATTGCCACCTTGACACATGTGCCTACCCTGCACATAAAACTTCCACGGATGCCCTCCCCAGAGCAGTTGTGCCTCTCAGACGTTTTGCTGATGTCCAGCCCAAGACTTCCTGCCAGGGACTCGTTTTCCACATCAGCAGAGATGCATGGAAAAAGTTGTCACCTTCCTCTTAATCAAAAGTTTTTTAATTATTGAAAGCTTCTCTGTCCTATCCTGTCTTCTGCTGATGGCCCAGTAGGCATGACCTCATTTGCTCGTTCACTGCAGACCACATTTTCCCAACCACCATTGTTTATGCTGCTCTGCTCCAGGCTCAGTTTCCAGGGAAATCAGGTGTTTTTTCCCCTGGGCTTTACTGGGATCAGGCAGGTAGCTTCACATGTGGGACAGGCCATGCTGCTGTCTGCAACATGCAACTGCTAATTGGGCATGTGTGTCTCCAGTTCTTTATACACACCTTTCATAGTTATGGCCACATTGGTACTGCTTGTTTTTTGTTTGATTGGAATAATAATTAAGGGCAATTGACATTAGCAGGTCTCAACAAACACACAAGCGACAGATACCAAAGCATCATCCAGCGTGTTCCAGTTTGTCAAAACATTTTCTTGTACATGACCGTAATGGAGACCTGTTTGTGTCCCAGTGAATGCTCCTAATCTGCATGTTACGGGGAATCGTTTAGCCATGGTGGCCATTTGTTTGTTTGGACAAAATTACAGGTATTCAAGAAACAAAACACACTGCAGCTAGAGGTGCTGCATGGGAATATTGGATCCTCAAAGGTATAGACCAACAACGGGGCACAGCTGAGCTGGGATGGACTCACAGGGTATCACCCACCAGCTGACCAGCTGCGGCTCCCCGTGTTAGCCCTCCCCCGTCTGTGTGGTGAAGGTGTTATTTTAAGCCCCAGGGGAAGTAAGGTTAAACCAGGTGGTTTACCTCGATGCTGGAGCACAATAGAGGGTGGTTTACAGCTAACCCGGGAAGTCAAAAGAAGAGTGGTGTCTCACAGAGGAACCACATCTTCTTTTGAAAACTGTGCTCAAAAAGCAGTACTGGTTGTGAGGTATTAAAGGTCTTTAACTTAGAAAGCCCTAAACGGTTTGAGATTTACCCACACAAAAAACACTATTGCTGTGACACAGTAGAAATTGAGATGAATCAGCTGGAGTCCTTCGGTGTGTGGGAGCCATTGGCTAAGCCTTTTCAATGCAGTGTCCCCTTCTGGGCCCAAAATACTCTTAATTGATATTGATTCTCTTGATGGGTTTCCAAGCCCATTGTCTTTTGCCCCAGGGAAAGGATATGGCCAAGATGAGGTTTGAGGTGGGTGTGTAATATGGGTTATAATGTTTGGCTGGAGCAAAAGCCTTTCGCTTGGATTAGGGAAGCTGTCAAGCTTCTATGTATGCTTTTAGCTCCCTGTCATATCAGTTGCACCTGGAGCCTTTGGATAGCCCCCTGACTCATAGCAGCTGAAACAAATAAAAAAGCAAGACACCCTCCTCTTCCCTTTCTGTACTACCTACCAAGGCTGCTTGCTGCAGCACGCTGTCTCGGTGCATATGATCAATTTAAGTGTTGTTGGTGCTTCATACCACATTCAGAAGCAGCAGTTCAGTTCTCACTAAGGATGTGTATGTCTTGCAGGTTATAAGACCTACGTAGGACGACTCCAAAGGACAAAACTAGGCTGTCATTTAACGTGCCCTTATGCTTCAAGGATGATACATATAACAGACTAATTATCCTTATTTTTCAGGTTTTGGAGTAGAAGCATTGCTAGTCTGTCTGGGGTTTTGCTTTCTGTAGCTTGCCTAGCTCAACTTGAGTTAACGCTGTTTTCCCTTCTGAGGATGGCCTAATCACCAGCACGTTCTTTTATTTCTTTAGCGGTGCCTCCCAAATTGAAGGAAATGAAAAACCAAGAGGCTGCTGTGGGTCAGAAGCTAGTGCTAAGGTGTGAAACCACTTCAGAGTACCCTGCGCTCAGATTCAAATGGTTAAAGAATGGAAAGGAAATAACAAAAAAAAACAGACCGGAAAATATCAAGATCCCAAAAAAACAAAAGTAAGTACAGACACATATCTTGCAAGCAGGGCTGGGAGCAGTGGGGAGAGTTTGCTTACCAGAACACAAGCACTGAGGTTGTTAACTGCAGTATCACAAAGCTAAAAGCTGTGAGTTACAGAGGAAGAAAAATTAAGGAAACAGACACTGATGTTGTTTTTCTTGAGTGTATGAATGAAGTGATAGTGTGGTATAAATATTTCATAAATTATTTTCCCTTTTCAATTTATATGTATTTTCTGATAGCCAAGGGCTATATTTTAACGAGTAAACCTTGGAGACTGACCATTTTTAAACTACTGACAAGGACAGGAGTACCTTATGTTTATTGTCTAAAATCCAAGAACACAAAATTATCAGAACAATGCAGATTTGGAAAGATTTCTGAGATTTGCTTTGCAAGCTATCTAGTTTAAGAAGGTCTGAATGCTGTCTGCATTAGCTTTGAATGCCTTATGCAAGTTTGCAGTAGTCATTTACCAGAGGCATTTCTGCACATGCAGAACAAGGCATGGGTCTAGCAGATGTCAGATGACTAGCAAAGCCTGCAAATCTCATCCTCCTGGCTGGGGGAAAGTGTCCCCGACATGTGACTGAGGACTAGTGCCAAAAGATGGCCTCGTGCCTTGTTACTGTGGGGAAGGAGAAGAAGCTACATAATGTGTTTTCTGCACTGAGACAGGAGAAGGCTTTTGCTGCCTCTACCTTGCTGTTTAGGTTAAATTTTTTTGATTTTGGCTACTCATGCATCAAAGGAAGCTATGAAAATCTGTTTGAACACAGCCCTTCAGCTCTCGCTTCTGCTCTCGGTAGGCAGGGCTGCTAACTGCTGCAGTGGGCTGTGACCTCCCTTTATAAAAGAAAGAGGATTTGGGGTGGTCTCTGTAAGAAATCTTTCCTTCCAGGGTGTGAAATGTCCCCCACGCTTTTTGTCAGGTCTCACTTCATTAGGCAAAACAGTAGCCAAAATCAAGCAGGCGCTTGACTTTTTGTTCAGGTTGAACACCAGACATCCTGCCCTCCCTTGCAGTTTCTCATACCCCAGCCTGGGGCACAATGCGAAAACAGGAGGGTGGCAGAGCATCACCACATCCCCTGTGCCATGGTTGCACAGACAGCAAGAAGAAACCTGTGATGTCTCCTTCCAGCATTTGCAAAATGGAGCTCTTCCAAGTGGCAAACAGCCTGGCAATTTGTCTGGACCCATTTGCAGGGCCATATGTCTCCGTCAGAGTTGTATTTTCAGTCTATTCTGCAAAGAAAATGCTCAGGTCAGAGCCTGGCCCTCAGCTTCCCCAGCAACTGCCTGTGAGGGGCAAACAGTATTTTCACATCTTACATTTGGCTGATGCAGATTGACCAAACTCACTGGATCTGGGATTTCACCTTCTGGGGCTGGGATTTGTCAGTTCAGCATTGAATCAATAACCACCTCCTGCCAGCTCCCTTCTTCTCCTCTGCACACCACCCCCACCCCCTACCCCCCCAAAAAAAATACTTTCAGGAGCTGGCAGGAAGGAAACTAGCTAATACCTATTGATCCGAGTATGCATGTGAAACATATGAGACTATTTTTCAGCTTGATATGCCAAAACACACTTAAAATTCTGCAAAAGACACATAATGAAAAAAAAAATTAAAATTGGACCTTTTTCAGGAAAATGGATCTGAAGTCCTGTTCTCCCACCATAAGTGGGCAGAGTGCAGGTTTCAACCTGGATTTCACACTTCTGTGTACTGCCCCAGCCATGAGGGTATCACTCAGCACTGGAATTTCTCCCTTCTGTTTTCTGTTTTAAAACGGAAATGTAAGTGGGAACAGAGAAGCCCTTCCAGTTAGAGATGTGAAAGTCACTAGATGTAGAGTACAAAAGGGGGAAAGACCTATTTTCCTTGCCTTTCTGCTTTGAGATTTTAGTTCAGGGACACATCAGTGCTGTGCCATTTCTTCTTTTGCTGTTTACATGTGCTTCCAGGACTGAGTAGATGTCAAGAGCTTAAGAGAAGATAGATTTTATTTTGATAAAAAGTGGGACAGGCACGTGTTCTAAAACGAAATGAAAACAGGGGGAAATGCAGTGCAAATGAATACATCAAAAGATGTATAGATCACAGTAAACAAAGCTACATTAAAAAGTTTGCATCACAAATGAAAGGTGTATCAATGATCAAGGAGTTTTTTCCCCACTTTTTTTCTGTAGTTTTTCATGAGAGCACATTTATCAATGTTTGTCATGCGCATATGCTGCAATGTTGTTACAATAAGCATTTTAGCATGATTTTTTTTTTTTTTTAATATTACCAAGTGTGCGAAACATCAGCTAGGGAGACTAGAGCAGTTGTTGAGCTGTCTGGGATTAATGACTATTTTAAAGGTCAAATGGCTATCTAAAAAGTAGGCTATGTTTCTGAAGAACCATTAGCATGCAGGGTACCACAGTTTATTGACTTTTTCATTCCAAACACTTTCTACGTATTTATAAAAACAAAGTTTGTAAGTAGTGCCTAATGGCCAGAAATGACTTTTGGTAATGTCATATTTTCCAAGAAATCACCTTTCTCATTGTGTGATGGCAGAATAAAACCTGTTCATTGCTGGGAGAAAAATAAATATTTCTGAGTTCTGCCTATTTAGATTTAGTTATTTTAACAAATAGCAAAAATATCTGGCAGATTGATGAAGGGTCTAGCTCAGAAGTTCAAAATTAAGACCTTAGCTTGGCACCTGGAATACACAGGGAAAAGCTAATACTGCAGCTTGGTGTGTATTTGGTACATTTGGCCAGTGTGAATACTAGGATTTGCAGAAGTGGAGCAGGTGCTGACAACTGTGTTTTCCTAGTTTTTTAAGAGTTTAGAATGGCAAGTCTGTGGCGATGCAGGTTTCCTCAAAGCTTAGTCTTCTGAAGACTGCCTTGCATGTAAAATGACCTTGGCAGATCATTTTAATCATCCAAGCTTGCTAGGATGATTTTGGCTTGATTCAGAGGGCGCAGAGCCCTGACATGTGATGACATGACGGTACAGCAAGTAAATCACACTAAATGACTGTGCCCCTTCTCATTACACCGGAAAGTCAAGAGAAACTGAATGAGTTTAAATTTTAATGAAAGGCAGTTAAAGGATTCACTGTTTACCTCAAATTTGTTATGGTGTAAGAGCATGCAGCCACTGAGTTTCTGCTGCTCTTACGATTGGAGATGATTCCTGATGCCATGACGGATTAATTTGTGTGTCCAAGTTCTAAGCTATTCCTTTGTGTCAATGGAGTTACAGAAAGAATTAGGCACCAGACAAGGGCTTTTCCCATGCCTGTCGAGTTGTACTGGTAACATTTCATTTTCCTCCTCTGATTTCAAACCCATGTGAAGCCTGCACACTTTTGTTTTGGGAAGTGTGCTGTACAGAGTCAGGCTCTCTTCATTACATCAGGAGAGACTCCTTTACCAGGGTTGGGTTTTTTTGGGCAGAGTGAAGGTGCTTGCCACTTCACCTATCTCATGGCTTTGGATGCAGTAGTGCATAAGAAAACTTCGCGTGCAAGTGCCTTGTACCTTGGGCTTCATCCAAGCTTAGCCTGGATATTTGCTCGCAGACAGGCAATTCTGGATGACAGATGGAGACTGGAAGCAAAATGAATTCAAGCAGTCAGATAAGGCGGGCTGGGACTGCATTCTGTGGATGTAATTCTTTCCCTTTCATGTATGAATACGAGCTCAGCAGTGCCATAACGGCAATGAGCTGAAGTTATAGCAGAAGCAAATATTACAGGGAGAGGTATTTTTCGGTGTAGAACGGTATAGACTGAGAAAAGGACAAGCATTTGAATACAAAATCCCTTATCAGGTGTTTTAAGTGAGTACTGTTAGAGTACTGTATTGCTAGGGAGCTGCTTCATTTACAGCCATTAATGAGTCATCTTCTGCTCTGATCATTTTGAATTCCATCCTGCCATGTCTCAATAATATTCTTAACAGTATAAATACGCATATTATTTCCTCCTGTTCTCAGAGACAAAACTCACATTTTTTGTAAAAACAAGGGTAAATTTGGCTTGTTAGAAGTAGATTTGTAAGAAATATGGTTGTTTCACCTATTTTAATATAGTCTTAAAATCATAAAAGGAAGACACAGTTCCCCAACTTTTCCTGCGGGTATCATGTATAACAAAGAGAATAAAAATAAATATGCAGGAGAAAGAGTTTCTTCTAAAAGCCAAGAGTGCCACAAAAGTGCTTTGCATCAATATTATTTAGCATCATACAAAGAGGAAAAGAGACTGCAGCAGACATGCAGTAGGTGCCTAAATAAAAGTGATATAGCTAGAGCTGTGCTTCTTGCTTATCACTGTGTTGACGTGATTTCCTAAACATTTACGTTAACGTAAACGTTACCTTCCCAATGTAAACTCCTGTTTACGTTGCCTTTTGAAGCATTCTGAGGCTACAGCCTGCTCTCCGTCTGGACATACGTCTGTGAGCATGGCTGAAGCCTAACCTGTGCGATACAGGAAATACCACGTGTCCACACAAGCTGTTAGGCCATGTAGACTACTGCCAGACATTCCTGGACAGGCCCTCAACAGGCTGTTGCAAAGGCAGGTGTGTAGGTGGCTGGTAGAAACATTAAAGAGCAGGCCATATTTTACCGTGTTGTAAGCATAGCTGTTAGGTGCAAAATTCCCATCCAAAAAGACAGCGTCTTTCACCTTCTGGACGCTTCTGTCTGTGTCTCAGCCACATTTTTATCATATATTCATGGTTGCTACCAACTAGAGTCTGTCCAATCATCTGAAATACACCCCAATTAATTAATTCAGCATTAGGAACTGGGCTTCTAACGTTTCCTGAGAAGGGAGCCCAAATAGTCAGCTATTCAGTTGTTTACTGTTTGAGCAAACCTGAGCAAATTGCTAATCCTAGCTTGGTTGCTCCTCCTTCCTGCAAGACCGGTGGCCTCAAGAAAGCAGCCCTTTTTCATGATATGATGGGAAATTCTCATGATGTGGGTTTCTAGCAGAGCTGGTGTCTATCTAGCACACTGCTGCTATCCCATGAGGGCCACAGTGCTGACTCTTAGCAGTAAGACCTTCGAATAGAGGCAGGGAAGGCTGAGCTGACAATAAGAAGATGTTTGATAGCAAATGGGATAGTTTACTGTGCCGGAGGGAAGGATGGCTCACAGAGATGGGTTGGAAAGTGGGATTGAACATTTTGGTTGCTCCAGAAGCCCCCTGCTACAACCGACTTGTCTCTGGTCTGAACCCAGCCCTGCTCAGTGGTTCCCAGAAGGAGTAATCAGTTGTGATTTCTGTGCAGAGAGTTAGGACACATGCCTCTTCTGAAGCAAAACAACTCCCCAAGTGTTGCTCAGCTAAGCAGTCATTGCTAGATGTGCTGGTGACTGTGAGTTTTTAGATGGAAGAACCTCTGCCTCCCAAGGGTCACGTCCTTTATGTTGGGGTAGGCCAACTTAGGGAAGTCAATGCTCATGCACTCTCCTAGGTGACTATTCTGTAGATAAATGAGCAGGCTTTGCTACAGGCAAAAACTTCCCCAAAGCACTTCTTTTAAACAGAAACTGGGAACGGCAATAATGTGTGTATTTTCCCTAAGCTAGTCATTCTCTACACTCTAGGTAATGGGATTATTGCCATCACATGAGTTGGGGACCCCATGAATGACACCAGAATATGTTCCTACCAAATTAATGGGTAGGCGGGAGTTCTGCATTTTAAAACCTAATCTTAAAACCTTGGAGACTGATTAAATTCTGTCTCTGAGCCAGGAACAAAATGTAGCTTCATGCAAATTGTGCTCCTGCCCATAATTTTTTGTTAGTGCTGGAGAATGATTTACTATTGGGGTTTCAGAGGTTATTAAAGAGAGTGGTGTGTCCTAATCTCATGATTATTTAGTCAGATGTTAGAAACTACAATACTTACCCAGAACTCTGCTGCTGGCAATATGAACGTCTAGGAAAGGATAATCTATTTTAATGTTACACCCATCTCAATGGCATCTGGATAGCCAACAATTCAACTGAGAGAGAAAGGTTGTTTTTTCAGATTTTCTTGTAGAACAAAGCAGAACTCAAGCAGAGAAGCATAAACAAGTACCTTCATTTGAGTTCATTAATAGGCCTGTTTTCCAGCAACCTGTAAGAGATTTTTTTCTTTCTATTCTCCCTTCTTTCAAACCCAGATAGTCTTAATCTGTCAGTAAGAATGGAAGACAACACTTTGTTGGGGGGGAAAAAAAGAGTACATTTGTCATACAGTGAGCCTTACTCGGGTACAGGATGTTTACATGTTTTTTTCTGATTTCACAGGAAATACTCTGAGCTTCATATTTACAGAGCCACGTTGGCTGACGCTGGGGAATACGCATGCAGAGTGAGCAGCAAACTAGGGAATGACAGTACTAAAGCCAGTGTTATCATCACGGACACCAATGGTAAGGCTTGACTCTTTATTTTATTGTCACGTTCAGAAAGACCATTTATTAAAGCTGCCACCAGGATAAAAGTGTTTGGAGGAGGGGAAAGCTTTGCAATTGAAGTAGAAGCACTGAAATCTATTAGGTGTAGTGAGAAAATTAATGAGGTCTGACTTTTCTGCTGTTATAGTTGAGATGTTTGGTTTTCCTTACCCAGACAAATGGGATGCCTCCTGTGGATCTCAGGAGAGATCAGCATTTTCTGTGGTACACTTTCAAACACCAAGTCTAAGACACAGTCTAAATCATCAATGTAAGAAGAGAATGAAAGGAAGGGAATATTATTCTAATTCCCATAGTACATGTGAGTAGCCAAGGCCCTATAGATCTGTGGGGAAGCTTTCATTTAACCTAAAACATGTCCTAGTCTGAACTACAAACTAGCACCCCTTTCTGTGTCTTTGTATGGTTCTGATTGCCACCATTTTTACTTTCACAGATGTTGATAAGTTTTTCTTTTGATTTCTAAAATAATACTAAGCATGAATGTATCTGAAGGCATTGTGAATGTAATAGGCTATTTTGATTCAGGTATTGTAATTTATACTGATTTCTTGAGGAGCAGAGCTTCTCATGAGGCAGATACCATTCAGACTTACTCAAATGATTTAAAATTGTTGTGAATTGCTACTTTTGCAGGGCTCCTTTCCATTTCATTTACAGAAAGTTCCAATTGCTTCTGACAGAATTTCCTAAGTGTTTCCACTGTACGCAAATGCTTTAGCAGTACTGTTTCTCCTTGTGAGTGCATTGAAGTCTGCAGTTCAGCTGAAATCTTATTTCCTAAGTGTGGCATTAACTGATTCAGCTCTGATAATTCAAACTCCAGTGACCAACCAGTTGTGAAGTATCAAACAAGCATGACCTTATTAGCAAACAAAGCAGAAGTTCTGTGCGTATCTAAGATGGGTTTAAAGGTCTTGTTGCAATGGGAATTTACCAGACATGTTTTTCTGTTCTATGTTGTGCTCTGAAACAGGAGATAGGCATTTAAGTAAATTGAAAAACAAACATAAACATTTGCCAGTGGGATTTGTCTTTGGCTGTCTGCTGTTTTGTGATCACACAGCAATTGCTCGACTGTATTCACTTTGTGTATTTGCTGTTCTATTTCATCAACTTAAGAATCTCAAGTGCTAAGATTTCATACAAGCTGTATGGTATTATAATCACAATCAGATGTCAGGAAACTGATATAAAAGATCAAGTGTTATTTTCCAGAATGTTATTAGGAGGAAAAATGGGTAGGTGTTTCTGTGTAGCTTTGTAAATGCGCTTGGTTTCCATGAATACAAATTTTGGTTGCTCATTAGCTGCTTACATGGAAAGCTCTTACACTGTTTCCAAGATACTGGAGTTTCCAAAACTCATCTGTAGCCGCTGTGCCTGGGCAATGATACAGATAAATGCAAAAAAAAAAAAAAAAAAAAAAAAAATAAATGCTTGGCTGTCCTCTGTTACTTTCTCACACGAGGAACGGTGGTGTGGCTGGGGAGTGCATGTTGGACCTAATTCCTATGCTTAATGACATGGATTTTTCAGCTTCCTTTTGGGCTGTGCTGAATGACAGCGAAACACTCCTGCTGCAGGGACATGGGAGATTGGTTTTGAATGAAAATATTTGCAGGCAAACCCTGTCATGTGCATTTATAACTAATATGTTAGAATCTGTCTAATCTTGTTGTGAAACATAAGTTGTTTAAAACATAGACATGCATGCAAACTCCCTGAATGTGGGACAAACTTGGATACAATCTAAACCTGGCAGCTGGCTCTTGTCTGTAAAGATCTGAACTGGAAACTCAGTGATATCTGAACTGGAACATCTATCTCAGTGATATCTGATAATCTAGAATCAGACATGGCAGCATTCATGGGCTGAATAAATCAATCATGTATATTTTGTTGCCACACATACATCTGAGCCCCCTCTACATATTGTTGCTTATAAATTACCAGTAAAATTGTCCCTCTAATGATGGAATTTTCCACCTGGATTTGTGGAACAGCATAGGCAACATCTGGTGACTTAAGAGCAATGGATCCCTAAGGCCTCAGAGGGCAACATCTGCTTTGCAAACAGGGACAGACCCCCTGCATGGGTGACCTCCTCACCCCTCCTTCCCCCACATTCCCTGACCTCTTCCCCTTGCTAGCTTAATGACAGATTTGGGATCTAAACTCGGTAATGAGCCCCGAAGGGCAGTCATTACTCAGGTCCTATATATCTGTGAGGTCCTGCACTACTCTGAAGAAAAAGAGAGTTGTTTTTTTTTTAAAAAAAAAAAAAAAAAAAAAAAAAAAAAAAAACGAAAAAAAACCACCCACACTAAAAACCCAAACCAAAAAAACCCCAAAACCAACACCACCATATTTAGCTTTTACTTGTTATTTCCTGCCAATGGGCTTTTGTAGAACATCTTGTGGTCCAGTGCAGTCCAGGAGCCCCTGTAGAAAACTGTGTGGTTATCTGAAAGGGCTGAAATTCTCAGAGTGGGCAGAGAGGTTGCTTCTTCCACCTCCAGGAGACAGGGCAACAGTGGGTAAGGAAAGATGTACCAGAAGTCTTGACTTACAGTCATACTGACCTGCTCTGCTACGTGAACTGCAACTTTAATTATGATCTTTAATTTAATGACCTCACCTAGTCTTGTTTACTATCTGTGCCCTGCTGTCTGCAAACTAGATTCTCCTTTACCTTTATGCTGGGTGCTTTAAGACTGTGGGTGGATAAGGTGATGGCATTTCTGGGTGTGGGGTTATTCTTTTTTCCACTAAAAGATCAGTTCTTTTCAGTATCAAAATCTTGGGTTTAACTGCCTAGAATTTTGTCACACTTTAACTATTTTAGTTGAAATTTTCTCTGCTGGTATATGCCACGAAAACTCTAGGGCCAGGCCAAAGGTCTGAGTAGTATGATGCCTTGTCTCTGACATCAACTAGCAACAGGTATTGGGAAAAAAACACATGAAGAACAAGGCAAATATGTTGGGGTTTTTCCCCAAGAATAGGAAAAGCCACACCTTTATCACTAAGGTCATGTCTGGAAATCACTAACTTCAGTTCCCTGCTCCAAAGCATAGATAAATGAGTATTTCCCAATAAAACAACTGTAAAAAATTCCTTGTTGTTTTCAGTAAGCAAAAAGCTTTGTTTTTCCCTGATCTCTTTCCCAGAAATGGTAAATTTTTCTGTCTTAAACAGTCAGTGCAATAGTAACTTGTTACTGTTACTGTTATTATTAATGTTGCTGTTACTTGAAACTGCCAAATTTGCTCTTGTGCAAGTTTTTACAACACACAAACACACACACACCCCTCACACAAACTGTATTAACCTACACAGACTTTTAAATTTTCCCATTTCTACCTAAAGCCCTTGTCTATGGAGCCATACGTGTAGATTAAAAATGCAACAAATATTAGAATAGGTAGATGAACCCTTTTTTTTACCAGTCTTGCTAGCAAGCAGTGGGAGCTCTTCTGTTCTTTTTTTAATTTGTAATGAGTATAACTTGCCCACAGGATATAAGCTGCCTTATTATTTTCATTCACTCCTATTCATGTATGCTCCACTAAGAAAGACTGTAACTGAGGTCAGAACAGAGGCATGAAGTCCTTCTGCAGTTGTACAAATAGTGCACAGGTTTGCAAATGCGATAGTAACTGCTTTTTTGCATCCTAATTTGTCACCTTAGCCAGGGAAAATTCTTGCAGTGAATTATTTCATGGACTTTCTCATTAACATAAGACCTTACTATGCTTAATAAATAACACTGACAAAATACATCATACCACAGCCAAAGCTTTCCATTTCATGTTTGAAAACTTGCCACAACCCCCCTAATTTAGACAACTAGGTAAATGACTTTGTTTACTAAAGTGTTGAGCATACCGCAGCTCCAGCTGAATGTGGTGTCAGTCTTTTACATCAACACCTGTTGACCTAAATCTTTTGCCTGTTTAAGGATATTTGCTGTGCCCAGCATGACTCAGGGTGCAAAAGGGTGGATTCCTGCAGGGATATTTCAGAAGTTAGAAGTCTACAGTGCTGGATAAGTGCTGGGTTGTGTGCAGGGTATCATGTGAGTGCTCATCCTGCATATCTGTGCAAAGTGAATTGACACAGTTTGGGTGATCCCTGTGGATGTCTGGGACAACTTTGAATTGAAGGGAACAAGCAGTGCTCAGGTGATCTGCTCAGGTAGCTCAGCTGTAGGCAGAGGCAAACCTTGGCAAACTCATTAGCTACACAGTCAGTGGTCCATACAACCTTCTGGTTTTGCAACTGTAGGACTTGCAGTGGTACTAACAGCTCCAAGTTGTACAGTAGTCAATAAGGATCTGATATTCATCATTCATTAAACTTGAGTTTGCTGTTCCTCTTCTGAGGGTAGCCAGCAGCATATCTTCAAATAGATGGCAGAGAAGTAAGTAAATAAAAACACCACCTTGTATCCAGTATCCATAGAGCATGTGACCAACTATGAAATACTTCAAATGCAAGAAAAGCTTTCAACTCGTGCATTAACCTGTCTGAGACTTTATTAAAGCAGAAGATCACTGCATCTCTTCTCTCTCTAACATAGTTACAGATGACATGGGGCCATAGTTTATTTTTAACAAGCTGGCATAATGGGTCAGATTCTCAGCTGGTGCAAATTGGCATGCCTGGACCAACGTCGCTGATTTGGGCCTCCACGTGTAAAGAAATGCGGCCATCACTCACTCAACTGGGCATAGCAATTTCCCTGACAGTAGCTTTGAACCTTGCTTTGCAATTTGGCATATTTGAATTGAGGACAGTGATCTTTTCATCTGATCTAGGGCAGTAGTTTCTTGGAGGACCAGGAAAAAGGCAAAAAGCACAGTGGTTTTAAGAAACAAAAGGTCCTTTTATCCATTGGGTCTCCCTGTGTCCTTGACCACATGTGCCTGTGTGCCTTTGAGGCCTCAGGCTATGGCCTTACTCACCTTCTACACACCTACTCCCTACTCTGCTGTCTGTAGACCAAGCAACAGAGGTCTCCCTCCTGTCACTCCCAAGTAAGATACTCCAGGTGTGTGCTAGCTTGTGCCATTCTTCATATACTTCAGTATGTGTCACCTGAATGGCACAACTGATGCAAAAAGCTTAAGTCTTATATCACTGCCAGAAAGTAAACTTGAGGATGACAGAAAGCTTGTTTGCAGCTCTACCTGTGATATTCATGGTGTTTGAATCCTCCTCAGAGCCCAGGCTGTGGTCCATGTCAGGGTCCTCAGAGCCACCTTCAGGGCCTGAACCAAAATTAATGAGATCAACCAAACGAATCCCTTCAGTTTGCTCAAGCAGGCTTTTTGCCTTGGTCCTTTGACAAACTTACTGGGGGAAAAAAAGGGATGTGAGGGCATGCAGAGGGCTCTTCACAACAGCAGCTGTCAGGCTGTTAGATGTTTGGTTATCCCTGGGAAAAATGTCTCTCCTGAGGAGAAGGACCTCCTGCCTCCCTCAGAGGCGTTGCTAGAAGCACCAAGGGACAGAAGGAGATAGGATATCTGAGGTAGCCACTTCTTGCTGGGTGTTAAGTGTGACAATGAAGACAGGGCTGTGGGCTGCTGTCTCTGTACCTTAGCAGGCTGCAGCAGCAACTGCAAGTATCATGACTGAAAAATGCTTCCAGCTTTTCCACCTTGGGCAAGTACTGACAGCCCCTTACAAGCAACCTCTTTTCTCTCTGCTTCTTGTGTTCAGATGGCTTGTCATACAGATCTTTGCTGGCCTTCTCAAGTGGGGTAAAATGCCTCTCCCCATTGTCATGTACTGTCCTCAGTAAGCAACACGCAAAAATTTTGCATTTTCCAAATGTTGGCATCCACTGTGAATGTTGCTAACGAAAATGTCGATACTGGGGCTTGGTAATGTGTGGCTTTGCCACGTTTTCCAAAAGTGTTTCTCAGCACATTTCAGGTGTGGGAGGCTCTGGCTGTGTTTTCCGCTGGCGGGGAAGCTTTCTGCTGGTGTTTGTACTGACACAGCTGGGCTGGGGAGGCAGCAGTAAGAAATGATCCATCAACCTCAGCACACGCACTAAATGGAACATGGTTTCTTTAATGGTGAAAGAAAAATTTGCTCCAGTTGTGCCAGATGCTGAGCTACACAGCTGTCAGACCCGTTCTGTCTCCTGTTGTGACTAATAAAGGTTAACTGCTCAGACAACCCAGCTGCACCACAGCAAACTGCCTCCATACCCCGAAAATGGTCCTGAAAGCTCCCTTGCTACAGACCACTGTGTTCCAAGACCTAATGAAAAGGTTTTGACCTTAATAGTTTCATTTATTATACTCATTTGCATGTCACACATCACTGGCTATCAAGGAAATGCTGCATAACACGTTCTCTTGCATTAGTGAGATGAAACTGGAACATATTGCTCAGGCAAATAAGATATTTGCTAAAGAAAACTGTACCAAAATGGAAAAAATACAAAAGGAGAGCTAGCAAGTAAATGAAAATACAGGCTCAACACTGAGGTTTAATGAGAGGGATGCTGAAGGGAAGACAGCTGGACTGAGTTTTGCTTCTGATCAAGTTTCTCTGGACTCTGAAGACAGTAAGCAGAGGCCCACCTGACTGAGAATCACAGAACAGAGCAAAAATATTCTTAATTTCTTTTTCCTAAATCTCTAATGAGGCATTTTTTTTGTTCGGCCCACCAGAGGATTCTTGGTGTGCCTTAAGGATTCAGGGCAAGACTTCATCCCTGGCATTTGTGACCCTTCTCCAGCTGTAGAGTTGAAACTCATGCAGCTGTACTGAACTGCACCACTAGGATGCTGAAAAATGTTTTGAGAACTTGGAGGCCGGGATTGTTGATTGTTACAACTGAATGGTGATTTGTTCACACCTAGGAAATTGCGTACAGTTGCGGGTTGTGAGTTCAGCAGCACACAGAGATATGGATGGTGTCATTGGAATGAGGTCTTTCTACAAGTCTGTGAAGCCTAAACAAAGGCTGTCTACTTTCTGCTTTCTTCCATCTGCGTTCTTCAAGACATTAGCAGGGGTATAAGCATGGCAACATCTTTCCCCCTAGCCGTCTACCAGTTCAACAAGTGGATGCAAGATATCCATGGTAGTATGTCATTAGCAATAGCATGTCTCTGTAGGACCAGTATGGAAGAACAACTTATTTTTCCAGCAAAGCAACTGTCAGATTTCTATCACAGAGAGCCCAACAGTCATCCCATGAGGGACTGGGTTTACACGTGTGACTTAGAAGATTTCCCTGAAGTGGCAAGTGACATTACTGGATATACTTACCAGCAATTCAAGTGATATGAACAGGAACATGTCTTTGCAAAATTTAACTGCCTAGAAGCATAAGGAGTGAATACTCACACTGACGCCTTCCAGAAGCAGAGCCATCTGCATGATTTCTCCTGTTGCCACTGATCAGTTATTCCCAGAGGAGAATGAGAGATTGAACAACTGGCTTCTTTCAGAAGAAATGGGCTTTTTTCTTCAGTTGTACTAGTAGACACCATTATTTTTTCATTTTTTCCCAAAAGGAAACTTTCACAAGTTGGTGTCTGATTGCAGCCTCTGCCCACTGAAGCAGAATTTAAGCTTGCTTCTTTGAGCACATTTTCCCCCTTTACCTTGTCCATTCTTGGAGCTGAATGCTGTTAGAGGATCATCTGACTCCACATTATAACTTCTTGTTGCATCTTGTGTTTTCCAGAGAGCACCAGCAAGATACCAGTATCAACAGAAGGGACAAAAACTTCTTCACGTAAGTTGAATTAACAGAGTCTTTCTACCTCTTTCTCTTCACTTCTTCTTAAAACTGCTTCTGCAGCTCTGAAACTGCTCCCTCTTAGCAGACAACAATTCGCCTGTATCCAGCACCTCACTACCTGCATATCACCTTGAATACTGGAGCTACTTCAGGGACTAAAAAATGAATAAAGAAAGGTTAAGCATATTTTTTAATATCCTGGAGCTGTATTGAGGATGCTAACTTGGCCTGCAGCTGTCAGCCTGCAGCAGCGCAAGTGAAAAAGTGTTTGTCAGGAACTGTGTTTTGAAAAAGCACTTGTTGCTCCTGTTCCTGTAAATCCTAGCAGCTGCATATCAATTTGCAGAGTGTGTAGACATACTGGTGTTTCCACCAGAAACTGCTGCCTAGACTGCTTTGTTCCTCAGGGCTCTACATGCAATTCCTGACAGCTCTGCAGGGTCTGTGAATGTAGACAGGTAACTCACTGTCAGTAGTTTAACCACTTTTGAAGATGCCTTGGCATACTAGGAGCCTTCTCCAGATGGTTTCCTTTCAGGCTGGTGGAATTTGCTTTCAGCATCCCACCTACAGTTACGGATTGCACGCCTCCAGAGTTACTCCTGGAACTGACCCCAGTGAGAAGTCACTTTCATTACTTTAACTACTAGAGTTACTTTATATACGGCCTCAGTACCAGCAGTTGTCTCTACCACTGAGTTTGGCTCAGGGAGCTGTGGATAGGCGTGTGTAAGCCGAGCATCCCAAGGATATACAAGATGCACATATCCTGCTTGGCAAAGAGGCTGGGGTCTTGCTAGCTTTTTTGAGAAAGCTATGTCTGGCAGAGACAGGTTTTACTGTGAGATGACAGTGTTTGTAGGCTAGATCAAGGAAAACAGTGTGATTGCCAGATTTTGCATTTAGCATGCCTGCAGCCTTTCCTTTGATGCATCTGCGTGTGTGGCGACCTACTTCTGAAATCTTGGCACTGCTGCCTGACAGAAGAGCCATTGGATGTGCCCTTATTCTTTCATGTTCTCAGTGGGGCCTGTCACTGGTGCTTCACTGGATATGTATAAGACCACATAGCTAATAGCAAGCGTCCTGTAACCAATGGAACCATTTTTGTTCAAAGGAGGTGACACGCTGGTCACTGACTCCACTGGGCTTTCCTTGCCTTCTCTCTTGTGCAGCAAGAATGCAGTCCCTGCACTTCACTTTCCCATGAACTAAATTTCTTGTTCTTGAGTGTTCTTTTTCCCTGCTTATGTCCCTTCCAGTGCCTGGTGTTACAGTACTGTTCTTCTCTTTACTGCTATTGTGCCACTGGAGAGGAGGAGGCTGGGACGTTCAAAAGGTTGGCTGCATTCCTGATGAATCGCTGCACATGCCAAGTGGCACATCTTGCTGTTGTCCTGAAGGGCAGCAGAAAGCAATATGTTCAGTGGCTGGTTATTGAGATCTTCTCATGGAGCTCTGAGCAGGTCTTTGCTATGTGGCTGTAGCAGAGACCTGCTCAGTCCCAAACAACCACGTCCCATTTTTTCCACTGTTCTCATCCAGCCTTGGGTCCAGACATGTCACTTTTCTCTGCCACTACAGGAGTCTCCTGCTGACCAATAGTCTGGGATTTTGGGCACTGATGATTTTTTCCAGTCACTTCAAATGCAAATAAGTTATTAGTGTGTTGCTTCTTTAATTGGTGATAGGCTATTGTGAGACACTGGTGTTTAAATCACCGGGACCTAGGGCTTTTGAAGTGTTGCTACAGTTACTTTTTGGTTATAGGAGGACTTACAGAGCAGTCTTCGCTTGTAAGTGTGGTTTTATTCTGCCTAAAAACTGACTCTATTATGCAACAGATTAATCTTTTCTGCCTGACACAATGTGTTGTTAAATATTTCATTGCAGGGCATTTAGCATGCCTGAGCTGCCACATAGGATCCACAGGCTGGTTGCTAGCCATACTGACTTCCTTCATCCCTTTCTACAGTGGCACATCACATTGCCAGCTTAGACAAAGTGCTCTCTCTGCACACTCTTCCATCCAGCTGATAATGCTCCTCAAGCACACTCTTGAATTCTTTATTCATCCATGATACCATATGTTTTGCTGGACTCTAGGACAGTGAAAGCCCATACAGCCACCCAAATGCATGGCTCTGGTTTGCTGCGTGGTTCAGGTTCCTACAGCTTGGGAGGTTCAGACCTATCTTCAGGCTACCTTGCTTCTTCTATTAACTTTTCTGAGTGCTTCCTTTGTGTGATTTGTGTTGAGATCCAGTTCCTTCAGCTGTCCTACAAGATTATTGGCCATTTTGAGAATGCTGCTTCTTTTACTTTCTTTGCAACCACTTCAGGGCTGGTGCTATGTCCATTTTGGTGTGGAATATGTCCTGCTTTCCCTTCCAGCTACAGCTCTCTGCAGTGGTGGTGACACTCGTGGACCCTGCTCCCTTTCAAGCCACAGAGGTCCTTAGCCATAGTTGTGATAGACCTGGAGGCCTGACTGTCCATTTGCAGTTATGTGAGAAGGAGATAAGAAGCTAGTGTTTCCTGGGTCAGCATGTGGAGCTTCAAGACCCACTGCTTTCCACTTTCCTCTGATGTTGTCACAAACAGCTGAAAACTTTGCTCTCTCTTTGCCAGTTTTTCTCCTGGCCTTCCCTCCCAGGACTATGGAACATTTTTGCTGTAATCGATTACTCACAGTGTGCTTAGGACATGCTGTACCGACTTTGAAGTTCTTTGCTTTCTCAAGCTATCTCATTTTTTTCTCTGCTTTGGTGGGTTTCTGATTACTGGAAAAAAAAGAAAAAAGAAAAAAAAAAAAAAAACAAATCCAACCTAAAAAAAAAAGAAAGCTCTACTGGGGAAGACGTTCAGGCTCCTCCAGTATAACGAAGTAGCTCTGGCTATATCCTTACAAATTTGCTGTTGCTTCTGTGTGTTGCAGAACCCATGTTTAGGATCCAAGCTTCAACAGAAGGAA